>NW_011345873.1:84276-101759 GCF_000735185.1 Notothenia coriiceps | reverse complement strand
CTGGCAGGCCGCAAACAACTTCACGGCGTATACTGCCACCTGAAGTCCTGAGTAAATCGCCAGAAGCGCCGACACCTCCTCTTCTCCACCGCTCCCATGTTTTTTTTTTGTGTTGCCATAAGTTATTCTCTCTCCGTTTGTGCGCGGAGCTAATGCTAATAATGCTAATGCCAGCAAATACAATGGCGGCTTCACAAAACTTTTCCGAATTTTATGGGGCGTGGTTTGCAATTCGCCCAGCCAATCAGAAATTGGAACTTTTTTTCTCCCCAGGAAAGTACCTGCTCTCTAACAGGGACTGAAAAGGGGGGAAAAGTTCTCATGAACTAAATTCTCTTTTTGGTGTGAACGCAAAATCCCAGGAACTATCGGAACTAAAAGGGAAAAGTACGGGGAAAAGTACTCTGGTGTGAAAGTGCCTTTTGAAACACCTGAAATCCAGCTCAAAGCACCCTGCCTACCTATCTGTGTCACTGAATGTCTAATGGTGTCTTCCTCTATAGGGACCTGCTGAAATCAGACACTCTACTCAGCTGTCTCTACAGCAGCGACCAGGGCAAAGAAACGCCCAATCCAGCGAATCGCTACCAGTTTGATAAAGTCGGGTGAGGATGTGAAGTTATTAAAGGAAATTAGAAGATGTATGGAGAATCCTACCTTTTTGAATTTAAGAAAATAACTCAACATTTCCTTTCAGGATTGTTACCTTTGCTGATTATGTGGAGGAGCTGGGCCATCCCTACATGTGGGTTCAGAGTCTGGGAGGACTACATTTCCCTAAAGACTCCTCAGAGGTGTGTGTTGAAACGATCCCCGTTGTGCAGCTGTTTCTGTGTGTTACAACCTCGTCATGTTCCTCTATGCTCATGTCTCTCCAGGGTGTGAGTGTGGGCAGTTCTCTGAGTGCCAGCCACATGGAGAACACCATGAAGCTGCTGAGGGGACGGCTGCAGGCTCGCTTGGCTTTGCACAAACAGTTTGCCTCTTTAGGTACAATTCATGTTAACCATCAAAGAACAAATAGCCCTGAAGAGGAGATATGACATTTTGACTGAGTTTATTTGTGCTCCTGCCCTCAGAGCACAGCATCATCCCGGTCTCCAGTGAGTGTCAGCACCTCTTTCCTGCCAAGATCATCTCTCGTTTATCCCGCTGGACCACCATCACTCAGCAGGAGTACATGGTATACACACATCACCACATATGCATTGATATTTTAAATTACCGGTCACCTTGTCTTACTGTGATATTTCTCTTGGTCGGTAGGAGCTGCCATATACTCGTCATGTGTCTGATGCTGGGCTGGCAAAGGAGTCAGATCTGTACTTTATGTCTGTGGTGGAGAGAGGCACAGGTAACATTAACACTAATGCTAGAATTGGCCATTTCTATAACTAGATTTTTGATTTGTTTCTTATAACAATCCTGCCTTTTATCTTTCTCCTCTCAGCTCGTCTCCAGGCCGCCTTGGTGCTGAGTCCCCGTTACCCAGAAATCTCCCCCCTGTTCTCCCTCTCCCTCAGCTGGAAGGGAGAGCGCACCGGACGCACAGATGACAACCTTCGAGTATGAGCATTTGTCAATATTGATCACTTAGCTTGTTCTGTTGTTTTGCCGTCTCACTTTACGTCCAGATATTTCAGTCTCATCTTTCCTTTTTTCAGGCCATGGAGAGCGAGATCAATGTGTTCAAAAATGAACTACAGGGGCCCCGCCCGGGACACCAGCTCCTGACCAATCAGATTTCACGCCTCTGTGTCTGCCTGGATGTTTATTTGGAGACTGAAGGTCAAGATGACAGTGTGGAGGGACCACTAGAGTTTCCCAGAGAAAAGATGTGCCTGCGCACCGTCAGGTACACGGTCACAAGAAGCCATCAGCTCACAAAATGTATCTGTGTGTGAATAAACTGTATCGCTGACATGTCACTCTCTCCCTCAGGGGTCCAAATCGTCTGAAGCCATTCAAGTACAACCACCCTCAGGGCTTCTTCAGTCACCGCTAGATTTGTCCATATGATTCTCAGTGCTGTACTTTACAACTGTAACTCCTGTATGCTTACCTTTTTGTGGCTCTTAGATCCAGAAAGTATACATTTTTAAGTCATTTTACCTGCTTGGAAATAAAATCTGCGTTATTTTCTTGAATGAGCGTGTATGTGGTCTATTTAAAGCAGTGCAATCTCAATTCTCTTTTCCATCCCTCTTCCTTCCTCTCCGTGCGGCTCTATTTATAGGCGACGTCTGCACTCTCTGATTATTATGCCGTTGTGGTTCCTTGCCACAGCGAGCTGCGTCATTTCCCCAGAGATTTAATTCCAAGAAAGATGATATTTGGTATATTTTGCAGTCAGCAAAGTATAAATGAGACTTTGGACTTTTCATTTATAATCCTGCATTATTTAACTGAGAAAAAACAGGTTATTCTGGATACTGGAGCCATTTCAATCAAGGATTACTCACATGTTATGATTAGCTAGCAGCAGTCTAGAGGAGCTAAAATATCCATCCAATTCCATTAGGATGAATCCAGACAGTAATCCCTCAGATATATGGGTGTATGTAGGAGAAGACAAAGCCGCTGTTTTCATTCATGAGCATCTTCAATGGTGGTGCAATCTGCTACTCCTCCTTATATGTGAACCAAGGGAACAAAAAAAGAAATAAACGATGTTGGTTCTCATGTACTTCTATTTAGGGACACATTGTTGCATGGGAACATTTCCATTTCAACATTAAAGGGTAAAATAACTTATATTTGGATATACTCAAAATGATCCGTGTTTCATTACGTGATACAAACATTGGAGGTGAAGAAAACCAGGTTGAACAAATCTCCCTTTTAGCCGTGTGACCAATGTCAATAAATGTATCTATAAAAAAAGATGGTTGAGTTTTTCAACCCGCTGCTCTACTCATCCTAATAGATAGGCAGCTATAGACAATATCAACGTGTCAAATCTATGAATAGCTCAAATACTACTTTAATGCATAACCGGACAAATGTTGTATTGTTTTCAAATTCAAAAAGGCCTGATCCTTATTAACATTAACCGTACTCGTGATATTAAAGATATTGACTTGTGTTTATGGTCATTTTTGAACCTCAGCTTCAGTGTGTGGGCTTTCCTCTTTGCAGTGAGGAGGCAGGAGTGGAAGTAAGAGGCTAAATTGAATGTGTTTCGTGCAAGCAAGCATCATCGCTCCTAATTTATACATGAGCGTGGTCTATGGGATGTGAGGAGGAAGGGTGCGGTGTCTGCCTTGGTGGGGTACAGCAGCTCCCCCTCTCATTGTCCGCAATGCAGTGCAGTCACTGGCAGCATTTACCTTTTATTGCCTCACACCTTGTGTATGATTACTCTCTAGACACTTCTCCTTCACGAATCCTCACTTGAGGGTCAGCGTGCAATTGGCTCTGTTTTGCATGCAATGAAAAGACAATCTCCCAAACGCCTTCTGTATTTGATATCATTCTTTATTTATCTGTTTCATATTGCATATTCTCAGCAGTTAGTACATAACACATAGTCATCATTGTCCTAGCATTGCAGACCAGAGAAGTGAGACGCTGCAGTTCACCTTTCAGGAGAAGCAGCAGCAGCAGCACGGTGCACAACAAGCATAAATTCAAGTCTTTCTTACTGATGTATGTGTAAATATAATATAGACATTTGTATCTCTTTAAATATACTTGTTAATATATATATATATATAATATCTGTCAAAATCTCTCACTTGAAATTTGTTTGACATCTCAGCAATTTCCCCTCAGCGGGATTTATTTTAAATGCACTCGTTATTTAGTTTTCACATTCAGATAAAGAGTTTAGAGCATTCACTACAGTCATACATCAGAAGCTCGAGGGGAGGGGGCGGTGGGTAATGGCCATACTCAGGGTGCTGGGGGTTATTTGCTACAGAAATCACTATTGCTTATACCATAACCTGCTTTACTTTGGACATTAAGGCGTCCATCTGAACAGCTGGGAGCATCAAGCTTCTCACTCCCGCTCGTTACCCTGCCTTCCTTCACTTCTCATAGTTCTTTGGCATCTCCACTTCCTCCTCCCTTTGTGCCTTCAATCACAGCTTACCCCTTTTACTTCTTGGCTTTCTCTTCCTTGTCCTTTGCCTCGGTGCCAGAGGATTTCTCCTGCTTCCCTTCATCCTTCACTTCCTTGCTCTCATCTTTAACAGCCTCCTTTTTAGCCTCGGGCTTCTTCTCGTCTTTCTTGCTGTCGGTTTTCTCGGGTTCGGCTTTAGGTGCGGCCTTCTCTTCTGGCTTCTTCTCGTCCTTCTTGCTATCGGTTTTCTCGGGCTCTGCTTTAGATGCAGGCTTTGTCTCGGGCTCGGTCTTCTCAGATTGAGGAGCAGCGGGTTTCTCCTCCTTGGCGGGGGGAGCGCTCTCTTTAGGCTCAGACTTGGGCTTGTCCTCTGAGGGCTTGCTGGCAGCTGCAGGTTTGGAAGCGTCCTCTGCCTTGCTCTCTTTCTTAGCATCAGGCTTATCTGCCTTCTCGGGCTCTTTCTCCTTGGGCTCTTCCTTCTCGGGCTCTTTCTCCTTGGGCTCCGGCTTCTTCTCTTCCTTCTCGGGCTCTTTCTCCTTGGGCTCTTCCTTCTTCTCTTCCTTCTCGGGCTCTTTCTCCTTGGGCTCTGGCTTCTTCTCTTCCTTCACGGTCTCTTCTTTCTCCTTCTTTTCCTCCTTGACAGGCTGAGGCTTCTCCTCTTTCTTCTCTTCTGGGGTTTCTTTAGTGGCGGCGGGCTCGGCCTTCTCTTTTTCTGGGGACTTCAGTTCAGGGGTTGAGGGACGAGGAGACTTGGATTCAGGGGTTGAGGGACGAGGAGACTTGGATTCAGGGGTTGAGGGACGAGGAGACTTGGATTCAGGGGTTGAGGGACGAGGAGACTTGGATTCAGGGGATTTGGACTCAGGGGACTTTGACTCTGCTCCTGCGGGGGATTTCACTGCAGGGGACTTAGCCGGGGATTTGGGTGCTGGTGATTTGGATACTGGAGATTTAGGCTGAGGAGATCCCTTCTTGTCTGGAGATGTTGACTTATCTTCTTCCTCATCTGCCTCGTCTTCCTCTCCCTTCCCTTCTTCTTCCTTATCTTCCTCCTTGTCTTCTTCTCCCTCTCCTTCCTCGTCCTTATCTTCTCCCTCTCCTTCTTCCTCATCTTCTTTGGTTTCCTCATCTTTTTCTTCCTCTTCTCCCTCTCCTTCCTCTTTCTCTTCTCCCTCATCTTCATCCTCATCTGCCTCCTCTGTGACCTCCGTCACCTGGGTCTCATCGGTCTGTTCCTCCACGATGACTGTATCTGAGATGTCCTCTGCTTTCATCTTCAAGTGGGAAGAGATTCTGCTCTCGAGGTAAGAGTAGGGACTTGCTCCTGAAACAAAGCGATTCTCCTCTCCCTCCAGTAACTTCCTGTTTAAAAGACAACAACACGTAGTCAGGGAAAAGGTAAATAATTAAAGAATCAATTTAATGATGTGTGGTTTGAAATCGTGACCAACCTATAAGCAGCAATCTCAATATCTAGAGCCATCTTCACATTCAGCAGCTCCTGGTAGTCCTTCAGCTGGCTGGCCATCTCCCATTTAGTGGTTTTCAGCTCGTTGTCCAGGTGATTAATGGTCACCTGCAAAAAGAAAACAAATCAAATATGATGCAGATGTTATAAAAGGAAATGTGCAATGCATGTGGGTTTCCCTTTTTGGGGATAAATTAGATGTGTGTGTGTGGATGTCATGCCTGTAGGGAGTTGAGGTCATCGTGGTGTCTGTCTTCACACTCCATACGCTGCCTCTCCAGGGAGTCCTTGGTTCCCCGAAGAGTCTCCAGCTCGATGGTGCGGCTCTGGAGCTGACGGCGGTACTCTCCAATCTCTTCCTGGCTTCCACGAATTGCATCATGGTTGGTGCGAGCAGCGTCAGACAGACGGTTCATGCGCACTGCAGAGATTGAACACAATTCAGAAATCACATTTGCTGTGTCATTCCATTGGTGCAAACACAGTATAAAGTGATCTGCTGGAGTTTAGAGAAATTCTGAATTATTCATAGTTTTGTCTTTTTTTGTTAATCTTGGTCCTGAGACATTTGACCCGTCCTCGGGGAGTTTCTACTGAGTAACCTTGGCAGTTTCCATCTGTCAGTCAGTCTGACTCAGCTCCCTCCCTCCTCCAAGCATGAAAGAGCCACAGTGCTGCAGTCAGCCGGACCTCACAGGGAAGGTCACTCTGTTTACACCTTTCAATTGTTCTATCACGTCAGCTTGTAGATGTGCAGCAAGGGTGGATCTATAAATTATTCTGTGGCATGCAGTTAAGAGAAAACCTTCATGGCCTGTAAAGCTGTCGACTGTCTATTTGCACAGTATACAACAAAAGGTCAGAAATGCTGTGTGGACCTGATGCTACATTTCCTTGCAGTATAAATGTCTCTTCATCTATCATCTCTCCATCATATCTAAATACTAGCTTACTTCCATGTCTTTGGAGAGCTCCAGTCACGACATCGTAAAGGATGACGAGAGTGATGGAGCAGTATTCTTTGTGTTCTCCTACCACAAACAGTGACCTTGAAGTGGCTATTCTATTTGTAGAGGTTCAGGCTGAGAGAAACACACAGTGCAGATGGGGGGAAGCAACAGCACACCCACTGTTACCCACTGTGAGAGTGCAAATGAATCATAGTCTCCTCTCTTTGTGCCATCTCTCTCCTGCAGTGCCTGCCTTAAGTAAAAAGTATCACTCTGCGGCAGCGATGCACCCATAGAGGATAACCATTCAAACTGCAAGTCATATTATTACCAGGGTTACATTTCTGCCTTTTACATTCAGGATATCTGACTTGATTCTCTTATTAAACCTCTCCATTTAGTGGAAAGTTTGCAATCTGGGAATTTGGTTTAGTCTAACGGTTATCAAGGCAGGACCCGTTTGCTTCATAGTTTTACTGTTGATATGTTAATATTTAAACAAAGTAGTAATCCGTGCAAATCTGATGTCTGCACTATACTGCAAGCTCCTGCGCATCCCTTTAAATGACCTTACGCATAGAGCTACAATGTCGCTTCTAACTATAATCAAACGCTAAAGTAACTGACTCTTCAGCACCGGCAGAGAAAAACACTATGATTCGCATTTAAAGCTCACGTAATAGTTTTCTCTTCTTTAGTTAAAAAACTAAACTAAAACTTTTTTTGACTTTCCCTTTTCACTCTACTCACCTTTAAACCATTCTTCGGCTTGTGTTGAGCTCTTGGATGCATGGACGTCCAGCTGCGCGCGGATCTCTCGCAGTGCGCCCGTCACGTCACTCTTCATCGTGTCCCGCATGTCAAAGCTCACCTGTGCACCGTGAATCTGCTCGAGAAGCTCCGCCACTTCTTCCTCGTGGTTCTTCTTCAGGAAAACGCCCTCCTCTTCCAGGGCGCGAAGCTTCTTGTCCAGCTCCGTACGCGTCAAGCGGCACTCTTCCACATACTTTTTCATGGTGCGCGCGGCAGCATCCATCTCCTCCCGGTTTCGTGCCTCTTCGTCGAGCCGGGCCTGCAGGTGCTGGATGTCTTCATCCAGGTGGTCGTGCTCCAGGGCAGCGCGGGCTTTCTCCCCGGTCAGCTGCTGCAGGAGACCCCTAAGGTCGACCAGCTCTCTCTCGTAATGCTCTCCAACCGAGCTGCGCCCAGCCTGGTTCTGTCGCAGAGCTTCGGCTTCTGCCTCCAAGTTGCGGTTGTGCATTTCCAGGTTGCGCACCTTGTCGATGTAGCCGGCGAATCTGTCATTGAGAGTCTGCAGGATCTCCTTCTCGTTACTGCGAGTCATGTCTCCGCCGAAGTTGTCCTGGCTGTCTGCGGAGGGCGGCTGGCTGTAGGTGAGGCGGCGGCGCTGGGAGTGGAAGCCGCTGGAGGACCCGGAGGAAGGCCGAGCCTTGCGGTACGAGGACAGGCCGTAGAGGTGGTGCTCTGCTGTGAAACTCATCTTGGCTGGATGAGATGTGACTGCAGAGGAGCGAGAGCGCTGCGCTTTTATAGGAGGGAGGGAAAACTCTCAAGTCAGCACCAGGACACACACTCTGTTTAAAGAGATATCTGTTCCCCAGAAAAGTAATGGCTGCGCAGGAAAATATTTACCCGCATCAGTGTAGCACCTTGTTGATGAGTTTTATTATTTAAGGTATTAACGAGGTGTAATTTATCAAAGCAACACATATAAATACTGATTTAAAGGGATGTAAAATGTGTTCAAGCTTCTCTCATCATTGTACACCTAAAGCTTGAGTGCGTAAAAATACATGGGGGGGGAAATGAAGCATTTGTGATAAATATTAACTAATATATTTGGATTTGGGTGATTTTTATATCTATAAACAAGTCTACTTTTGCAAGCTTTTTATACATTTTAATACATTTATATTCCTGGGCCGAAGTATGTGTGAAGTGATAGTGTGAGTGTGCAGTGTGTTCTGCTGATGCTCCAGCTGTAGTGCTGCAGTGTGAGTTTGCAGATCCACGCCACCCCCCTGGGACTGCTGGGCCATTGACAGAAACACACACACACACACACACACACACACACACACACACACACACACACACACACACACACACACACAAAGGTTTATTCCCCCCTTTAGTTGCTTCTTTCTGTTTCTAAAAATGAAATCATCTCCAGTTGTGCAGATGTGTTTGCAGACCAAACATGCAGCCTTGTATAAGAATCCAAGCATTGTAGTTCATGCACACCACACACTGAGCTACAGTGATACAGCACTAACACACACACACACACACACACACACACACACACACACACACACACACACACACACACACACACACACTTTGCTGAAGGGAAGTCTGCTCTCAGAAAAGGACCAGTTCTGAGGGGCACGTATAGAACTTATTGATTACTCAAACTGAGGGTGAGTGAGTTTAGACTGCATGCATTCAAGAAGCAGGGATAACTGTGAGCCTTTCCCTTGAGATGTATGTTTATTAATAGACGGTTCAGCACACACTAATTTATCTGTATCAGCATTTTCTTCGTCCCGGAACATGTGTGTTTGTCAGCCCAATGACACCCAGGGGACTGTGTGACACAAAAGGCTTGTCCTCCAGCAACCTTGTCTGTTTAAGGTCCTGTAATCTTATCAAAGTTGAACACCAGTTAATCACCCTTTTTCTTAAACCTATTCAAATGCGTTCTATAAAACGTGTGGTTTTCTTATTTGTGAAACACACACTCAGAGTGTTTTGCATAACATGTCACATGTTTACGGTGGCTGAGGGTCATCCAGGACAGAAATAACATGCAGCCCCTCCCTAGCTTCATGTTTTAAAGATGAGGATAATGGAGCAGAGTAGGCAGAATTCAGTTGTGGTGTTATAAGGATCTCTTCTCCACGATAGCTCATGTTGCCCCTTATTCATTATTATTTAAATTAACTGTTAGCGGCTAAATTCTACATTTTTTGTAATCATTCTGTGTTAGAACATATCGGCTTTAATTGGATGTTTTAGTACCAGTGATGGTCAGTGGTATAACTCATAATAATGACCAAGGTGTTTGGGTGCTGTTAAATCCAGCAGAACAGGCAGATTTTGGCTTCCTCTCAAATGAAACACAATCTGCACTTCACTGCTGCCAGGGGTGGATTTGTCGCAGTTACATTATTTTTCAAACCTTTCTCGTGAAAGTTTGAATTCCTGCCATGTGAATGACATTGTCAGAGGGACAGCATCCAATGAGATGGGAGGCTTCAGCCATTTGATGACCTTGCACTTTAATGGGTGGAAAGAAATGGAAAAACGCCACGAGAGAAGTGAAACCCTAGGAGGACATAATGTGTCGAATCAGACATAAAGTCATCTTTTGTGTTTGTGTGTGCATGCCTGTGCATCTGCAAGTCTTTGAGTGTGAAGCAGTGGATGTTTTTCCATGATGATATATTTAGAGTTTTCTGTGATTTGAGACAATGAAAGAAGGGAATAGCTGGAAGATTGTAATGAAGCTATGGAGGTTGCAGACAACAGGGAACAAGATGATGCACTGATGGAGGGATGATAGATGGGTGATGGGAGTGGAAATGGGTGAGAAAAGAGGGAGTCACCTTGGTAATGACAAATAGAAAAATGGCCATCCTGGCAGGCTCAAGTATGACTCAGCACCAATACAATTACGGCCTTGGCTTATGTTCACTTGCCTTAAACCTGTTGTGTGAATACTCTCCTGAATATATAAAAGATGTGCAATCATGTCTATATCTGTTTGCTTATTTTGTTGATTATAGAGCTAATAAACACACATAAACAGCAGAAACACTTCAAGTTGATGGCTGTAAAAAAACAAATCCTTAAATTGAAGTTTCTAGAACACAAGTGTTGTTGGCGCTGCAGCAACACCACCTGCTGGACAGTTAGCATACCGCAGGTGTAGTTTCCTGCTTTGTCCACAGGGGGCAGCACAGCGCCAATGTTAAAAACAAAACTTCCTGTTTCAGCTCCCTTTCCACAAACGAGGGAAAGTTTAAACAAAACACGTCTAACTTTTACACAAAACAGCGATGTAATGTCTATTAAAACGTTTCAACCTCTTCCTTTGTTAGAGAGATGGGTCCAGGAAAACAACGAGTTAGTAAACAAATGGAAGGTAGGAAGTTTAAGTGTCTCGTCTCTTAACGCTAGCATCAACAACTCTTTTAAATACTGTAACCTTAATTTAGCGTTATATACTCTCTATGATTGAGAATAGAATCAAGAGCATTAAAACAGTATTTTAGTTTTACTAACATTAAACGTAAACTTCGCTATATAATAACAAACTGCCTAGTACTATCATATATTTCTGAAAGATATGATATGATAGTTGAAATATGAAAGTTGAATTGCATGTGTTATGTATTGATGATTAAAACCAGAGGCTTTGAGTCGATGAATGTAGTAAATATGGCAGTACAATAATAATGTCCTGCATTTAAAATTGAACTCAAAGTCTGTAGTATTGACAGAAAAATATATTTCTTATATCAAAAGGGAAATTAGTCATTATCCAGAATGGCTCTTCGTTAATTTTATATTGCTTTACATAACATTATTATAATTACATAATATTAACATTTTACAAGGTAATTGTATTGCTGTAGCTGGATGAGTTGAAGACCGATGCAAATACTGTTGGGTTTTGTAATCATTATAAACTGATAATGTGTTTTGTATTGAGTCTTTTTGGAGCGATCATTTAAAACTAGATCTAATATATGTTGTAATTCATTCCCTTAAATATGCCCATATTAATGTGTAGTACAATAGCAATCTACAGTAGCATAACATCTTAATACTCTCAGTATGATAGTAAAGTTACAACGTTTTCTGTGCTATGTATTATTTCAGGAGCAAGTAGGAGGAGGAGACCAGAGCCAGACCCATCTGAGATGCTGTTCCTCTGAGTTTCACAAACTTTTAAGGAAAATCCAAGGTGATCCAAGTCCTTCATTATGGTGACATGCATGTTTGAATGTATCTAAAATCCATTGTAGGGTAGTGGGAATCACCACCTCTTAGGTCAGAAACCCATCTGGGTCTCATTTGTTGATGCAGAGAGCTCAGCTGTTACCTTTTAAGCTTCCTCTGTCTCACTCTTTGTATGTCCCTGTGTCCCTTTCTGCAGGTATCCCTCCTCTTGCAGATCACACACAGTTGGAGCTGACAGTGGTGTACAATGCTTGTGTTTTCTTCACTGCTCAGTCTCAGTTCTCAGAAGCTGAGCTGCTCCTCAAACAATTCACAGAGAGAGGTAGGTTCAACTGTTAAATGACAAAACGAGACATGAAGACGAAACTGGAACTCGTGCCATACACAAGGGCCATTCAGTTGTATTATTGTTTTGAAAAATAGCTCAGCTCTGACTTTTAACAGCCTGCTATTGTTTTTTGCAGTTCTACAAGTACACAGTTCTTCTACAGAAGATGACCCTGCTGCCTCGGACCCTCATTTGCTTTGGAGAACAGTTCTTAAATCAGTGGGAAACACCGCTTTGGCTCCCTGTGTACTGCGCCTTCTCTGTCTGCAGTGGGCAATATGGCTGTCTACCTGCCAGCTGAAAACTATACAGGAATTTCAGGTAAGATCCTGTTCTTAGGCTGTGTTCCTCCTCACATGTGTGTTGTGGTTAAAGGGACTCTGCTTAACCTCCCTTCAGTACAGTTTAGTGTAGACCAGTGGTTCTCAACTGGTCAGGCCCCGGGACCCACTTTTTCCTTTGTCAATAAATCGTGACCCGAAATTTGAACAACTCAAATCTATTCAACAAAAAATCTTGCTGTAATATACGCTTTTCAGCATACAAGATTAATGAAAGTGATGTACAGTGCATATAACCCTTCACAGAACTAAAGTATGCTTTTAAATAAGGTTGAATGAGATGATGGAATCAAAGCTGAACTGTATAACATAAAAAGGCACACATGCTGAAAACCCAACCCCAGCACGGGGGTCTGGGGGGGATTCTCCCCCAGGAGATTTTTTGAAATACTAACATATAAACTACGCATTCTGGTACAATCTTGATTCTGATTGGCCAGAAGGCACGAAAAAACATCAGCAAAGATGTTTGATTGAGAAAATGATCACGACATGACAGAAGTTTTCAAAACCGTTTATGGTCTCCGGTACTTCCAGTATAACGCCTACTGCATACACAGCGTTAGAAAATCGGCCTTCAAAATAAAAGTTTGACTTTTTTCAACTTTTTTTTTTCTTCACTCTCACATCTGCGACCCACTCGAAATGGGTCCGCGACCCACCAGTTAAGAACCACTGGTGTAGACCAAACCACTCCACCAAAGTCCTCATAAAACAACACCTCCAAGTAATTTCCAAGTAAACCCCACCATGTTTTACTCGACCATGATAGCAAACCATTCAGCTTTTTCAATTCACTCCTGAAATGATACTCATGAATATTCCGATAATGTAAATTCTTCAAGATCAACTTATTGCGAGTGTTTTTTATTGTGATATGCCATAACACGTGCCACAACCCAACTATGTACACACACACAAAAACAGACACAGAAATCAAGTATATGATAATTATATTCTTCATAATATATATTTGCTGGCATGCTTACGTGTCCAGTCCCCAACTTTGTGGCATCCAGTTAAGCTATACTGTATTTTTCCTGTTACACAGAATGAGTTGATGTCTGTGTTTGAAAGACTGTCTACTGAAGTTTTGGATAAGGGGAGGAAGTCCTCTGACGATCCTCTACTGGTGATGGACCCAAGGAAGCTGGTTGAATTATTGCAGATCTGCACTTACATTGCCCAAGGTCAGCAACATTCTTATTTTTAGTTAATGCATATTTGAAGAGAAGATACAATTGGCTAAACATTGTATGAAGCATATAGGTAATACTTTTGCATGGAGGCCAATGAAGGACAACATGATTATAATTCAGTAGTAGTATAGGGAAGGTCTGTCTCCTTCTCTTGGAGGAATTGAGTAACTAATCATATGTTTTGCTGTCCTCTGTGTGTCTTCTTAAGGTTCAGAAAGCTTGAGTGAAGGTCAGAGTTCAGAAGCGCTGTCTGCTCTCCACACAGCTTCCTCTCTGCCTGCCCCCAGGACTCTAATAGCATACACACACCTCCTCTCAGGATCCTGCCTCGCCCATATGGTACACATGCAAACGTTGACTACTCAAACAGTACTAAAAAAATAAAATGAGCATATATTTTACAGTTTTTAGAGTGCATGCAGTGAGAGTGTGTGTGTGTGTTTGCATTCGTCTCCAGGGCCGGCCTCACATGGCCTTGCAGTGTTACATGAAAGCCCTGGAAACAGATCGCCGGTGTGTGTGTGCTCTGTACCGGAGCATGCTCATTTATAGGCAGCTTGGCAACACACAGGCCGAGATACAAGCTCTGCGTTTGCTGCAATCAGTGAGTAGCACACATCATCAGTACATACAGGGAAAGCAACAAAGAAAGAAGTGTCAAATGCCTGTGAAATAAGTCTAAGAGTTTGCCTTGTAGTTGTAGAGACACTAATGTTGTTAAAAACATAGTCTCTGCCTTTGTTGGAGTAGAATAGTTAACAAAAATGTACTTTGGCTCACTGACATATATTCATGTAAATGTAGGCCTGCATAGTGAAACATGAAGCCTCTCTTGTCCCACAGACCCTGATGTTGCCCTCCGCCACAGAGCCCCCTACTGATCTCCTCTCCCCGTCCTTACTGCTGCGCAGCCAATCACTGAGCAGCATGCTCTCAGTCCCCTCTGCTCTCTCTATCCTTCACAATCTGGCCCTGAAGTGTGTGCTCCATGGGAGGTATGAAGACAGGCGCTGTCTTTTGTTGGCATCTTACTTAAACAACAGTAAGATGAAGATGAGAGTAGTGCACATTATGATTTTTGATATTGGTGTTTTTTCCACAGGGTGTCAGAGGGTGTTGAATATTATTTAGATCTGCTGGCTGCTCTTCAATCAGAAGATCAACATGGAGTAAGTATGAACGACACATAGCATACTTGTTGAGCAGTAGATATATTTAAAAAGCACAGAGCACATTACCTATATACTTTCCTATCTCATTAATACCCATCTGTTGGCTGTATGTCTCTTCCTCAGATGCATGCTGGGAGCCCTCCCCTCCCCAGGTTGCCTGAGCTCTACCTGCAGGCCGGCGCTGCCTTGCTCATGGCCCAACGCCCCGCTGATTGTGTTGCGCTGTGCGATGAAGTCATCACTACAACACTGGAGCTGCTGCCTGAGAGAGTGGTGTTGGAAGAGCCGGATGAGGAGTGTGAGGCTGGGAGCAGGGCTCTGAGCGGGGGGGGTGAAGATAGGGTGGGAATGCTGCTCTGGACGGCGGCTGCCTACCTCCTCCAGGGTCACTGCAACACTCACCTGAAGGATTGGAAACAAGCTGTGACTCACTACGCAAGGCCCGTACAATTGCCTTTATTTCTGCCTACAGCTTTCGAGATTAAAAACAAAAATGTAAGATTGTAAATCATTGAAAGGCAAGTGGTAGTGGTGGTCTAATGGATAGTGAAGTGGGCTGAAGATCGGAAGGTTGTGAGTTCAAATCCCGCCTGGAACACCACCACTAGTGTGCCCTTGAGTAAGGCACTTAAGTTTCTCCAGGGAGAATGTCCCTGTGATCGGTAATTGTAAGTGGCTTTGGATAAAAGCGTCAGCTAAATGAAATGTAATGTAAAAGTGTATTTGTATTGCACCTTTCAACACAAGGCAATCAAACTGCTTTACAAAAATGAAAAACATTAAGAGCATTAAGAAATAGTGCAGCGGAAACACATTCTCATTCAAAAGCAAAGAGAATAAAATAAACATAAAACAAGCTAATATAGAATTACACAGGAATATATGAATACAAGTTACAGTGCAGTGTAAGATGTGAATAGTTCAGTTAAAAGCAGCGGCAAAAAGTCTTCAGTCTGGATTTAAAAGTAGTCAGAGTTGCAGCAGACCTGCAGGTTTCTGATAGTTTGTTCCAGATATTTGGATAGCACGGCTTCTCCGTGTTTAGTTCTGACTCTGGGGACAGAAAGCTGACCCGTGCCAGGACACCTGAGAGTTTTTAATGTAGCAGGAGATGAGAGATGTATTACTGATTTGAAATGTACTCTGCATTTACAGGTGTTTCAACCTGCTGGTGAAGGTGCGCTTCAAGAAAAAAGGTGGGAATGATTTGTGTTATTTTTTGACAGTTTGGAGAGTAATTGCCTTGTTTTAACACCTTACTGCTACAACTGCATTTAATTCTGTTGCTTTTTTGTTCAATTATAGGCTTCCAACCGCAGATTCCCAGTGCAGATATGGTTGGAAAGCAGGGAACCGACCTGTGTGTCCTCCAGAGGTTGAAGGGGCTTTCACTGGCTTGTAGAGGCATCAGCTTCACCCAAACAGACCAACTGAGAGAGGCACTGAGGGACCTACAGCTCAGCCTGCAGGCGTTCCCAGGTACACTTACCACAGCTGTAACTTAATGATATAGACCGCAGAGCTTGGAGCTATTTTGGACACAAGATGTATGCCTTCGCACGGGTGAAAGGCAATTCAAGGTCAGCCATATAATTCAAACTGTATTTGTCTGTAAGATATCTAAACAACATACAAGGATCATTTATTGTAATAAACAATGAAATGCAATTGTAGTCCCACTTTTTACATAAGAACACCAAGAGAAACAGAACTCTATTTTTCTGTTGGATTGTGTTGAGGATGAGGACTGGAGTCAGTTCATGGTCAGACAAAAAAAAAAGAGACAAAAAACATCAAAAGCATCCAGTAATGAGTGCAAAAGACACACATTATAAAATGACATTCAAATACAATCATAACAGTTATTGAAGCGGCAAAAGATTAGAAATAAGAGAATAGATATTAAAAACAGGCTATACATGAGCCTTAATCTGTTCACCTTCTCTACCAAAGCTCCAGGGATGTAGCCAGGCATGTGCACCTCTTTTTTTATTTTAAATCAACGATCAGTTCCTTGATTTTTTGAAATTGAGATGTAAGTTGTTTTCTGAGCACCACTCTACCTGGGTGGTGGTCCAATATACCTTATTAGGGTTACCCTACTAATACTCAAACCCAGGGTGTTAAATCTGTTTCAAGGGGAATATTGTTTTTAATGCACACAATATGTAACAAGTTTTTTTTTTTTTTTACTACTGCCGATTTTATTCCATATTGTATTCCTTTTTATTCCATTACATTGCAATGTAAATACTGTTATATATTTTACTATCTTTTTTATTATTTTAAATATTTTTCTAGTTTTCTATGTGTGTTTTTCATTCTTGTTTTACTTTTATGTATGCACCACGACACCAAGTCAAATTCCTTGTACGTGTAAACCTACCTGGTAATAAACCTGTTTCTGATTCTGATTTTAAAATCAACGAACAGCATTCTGATTGAGTATTGTTTTTTCCCAGATGTTTGAAGTCTGAGTAGAGGGCAATACAATCACAGTTCTGTATTTGGTCTGTGTGGTCTTTTTCAATAAACTCTAATGTGTGTCTGATGTGCTGCCTCAGAGTGTGCCACTGCAGGCCTGTGGTGTGGAGAGGTGCTGTGGAGGCTGGGCAGGAGACGGGAAGCAGCGGCTTGTTGGGAAAACACTTGGAGTTTCACCTCACAGTCCTCAGAAGAGTAAGACACTGTCATATTAAATATTGCACACTTAAAGGTGGGGTATGTAATTTTGGAGAAACCAGCTCGAGTGCGCTAGAATTTGAAAGTACGCAGCCGAAAAAAATCAGACTTCCTTACAGAGCCCCTCCTCCAACACACACAAACGCACACATGACCAATGAGGGCACGAGATAAGTTTGTGCACAGATGGAAAGCTGACAGGCAGGTAGGCCATCCAGTTATTTTAGCCGGGCCGGCTCAGATGATTGGTCGTGCTTTTTACAGCGCCACGGCTTCCACAGATGA
>NW_011345873.1:79821-84262 GCF_000735185.1 Notothenia coriiceps | reverse complement strand
ACCTGTGTTTTTCCTCCCTCTTTCTTCACTGTCGCCTCCATTGTCAGGTTTTCTCGATTGGCAATCACTTCCAATCGACTCCGCAACACTTTCCAGTAAAATACTCGCTCAAAAACGTTGAGAAATTCGACTTTGAAAAAATGAACGGTGGTGAATGTAAATAGTGCGGCGGCGTCCATCTCGTGACGTCCCGCAGTAGATCGCAAGCCACGCCCACGAAGGCGGAGGTCAACTGCAGATTTCCAGGCGGCAAATTCAAAACTCGTCAAATTCATTGCTATTCCAACATCTTTTGATATGGGTTCAATAGACAATTTTGGTCATTACTATACATATTAGCATAACAGATCATGCACAGGTGCACACTTCACTGGGCCTTTAAGCATTATATTCAGAGACAGTTATACAAGGTGCCCCTTTCATAATGTACCTCTAATGGACCCAAGTGTCTGGCTCACTGAAGCATGTTGTCATATGATTGACTGCTAAGTGAATGTTTGATCTTCCACCACCCGCAGGGCGTTTCGACAGGGAAGTGGACATTGGCATCCCTGACGCCACCGGCAGATTGGAGATTCTCCAGATTCACACCAAAAACATGAAACTGTCTGACGATGTTGACTTGGAACAGGTTTGTACACATTTTATTCTGTGCAGTCGGGTGACACCACGAAACACACTGCTTCCCTGAAGAGAGGAGTCACATGGTTATTATCACTGCCTCTTAAGTGAAAGGGAAATGTCTTAAACTGTCAAAAGGTTTACTTCATATCTTGTATAAAGGACTGACGTCATTTTAAGGCAGTGGCATCCGAGATGTTCAGTACAATGTCAATCTTTAAATCTGAGTGGTCGTATACAAGCAGTAATATTGTTCTTCTATAGGTTGCCAATGAGACCCATGGACATGTTGGTGCCGATCTGGCTGCTCTGTGCTCCGAGGCCGCCCTGCAGGCCATCAGGAAGAAGATGGACCTGATCGACCTTGAAGATGAGACCATTGATGCTGAGGTCATGAACTCCCTTGCTGTCACTATGGACGACTTCAAGGTAAGAGCTGTTGTAGAGTTTACAGTGAGAGCACATGTGTTCCTTCAGAGCCCACACTAACATGCTCAACGTTGTCCTGCAGTGGGCCCTGAGCCAGAGCAACCCATCAGCTCTGAGGGAGACGGTTGTCGAGGTTCCCAACGTCACCTGGGAGGACATCGGCGGTCTGGAGGACGTCAAGCGGGAGCTGCAGGAGTTGGTGCAGGTATGGAGATCTTTTAAAATGTCAAATGTATCAAAAACGGTTAATTTAAATGTGTTTCCCTGACTATGTTTTTCTCTCCGTCTTTAAATTCAGTACCCAGTGGAGCACCCGGACAAGTTCCTCAAGTTCGGAATGACCCCATCCAAGGGCGTGCTGTTCTATGGTCCCCCTGGTTGTGGTAAGACTCTCCTGGCTAAAGCCATCGCCAACGAGTGCCAGGCTAACTTCATCTCCATCAAAGGACCCGAGCTGCTCACCATGTGGTTCGGAGAGTCTGAGGCCAACGTCAGAGAGATCTTCGACAAGGTGAGGATGTGCTCGGGAGTGTCTGCCATAAGACCTGCTGAGAGAAATGAAATGTGTTGTCCCCCCCATGCTCCCCTCTAACTGAGATCGTTCTGTGTGATGTTCCCAGGCTCGTCAAGCAGCCCCGTGCGTTCTCTTCTTTGATGAGCTGGACTCCATAGCCAAGGCTCGTGGAGGCAACGTGGGAGACGGAGGCGGAGCAGCCGACCGTGTCATCAACCAGATCCTCACGGAGATGGACGGTATGTCCAGCAAGAAGAACGTCTTCATCATCGGAGCCACAAACAGACCAGACATCATCGACCCCGCCATCCTGAGACCCGGCCGCCTGGATCAGCTCATCTACATCCCCCTGCCCGACGAGAAGAGCCGGATGAACATCCTGAAGGCCAACCTCCGCAAGAGCCCCATCGCCAAGGTGACAGTGCTGCCACTCAGGGTTCTTACGGTCATTGAAAACCTGGAAAAGTCATGGAAATTCAAAATGCTAACTCCAGGCCCTGGTTGGAGCATTACTAAGAGAGAAATGCTGTCACGTTTCTTAACTTATCCTGTTTGTAATTTCTTTAAATGTGTCAATAGGATGTGGACCTGGAATTCCTGGCAAAGATGACCAATGGCTTCTCTGGAGCCGATCTGACCGAGATCTGCCAGCGGGCGTGTAAGCTGGCCATCAGAGAGAGCATCGAGAACGAGATCCGCAGAGAGAGGGAGAGGCAGACCAACCCGTCAGCCATGGTCAGCTCCTGTTCTGCCGCTAATCACATCATACCTGCTCTACTGCTGTGTTTCTGATCGGAGTAAGTCTCTGCAGTGTAATAACTCTTCACTTTGTTCCATAGGAGGTGGAAGAGGACGATCCTGTGCCCGAAATCAGGAAGGACCACTTTGAGGAGGCGATGCGATTTGCTCGTCGCTCCGTCAGTGACAACGACATTCGCAAATATGAGATGTTTGCTCAGACACTGCAGCAGAGCCGTGGCTTCGGCAGCTTCAGGTACGTTTCGGACATGTCGTACGGATTGGATTGTGTAGACTAGGGCTGCTCAATTAATCCTATTTTAGTCTCGATTAAGATTTTGGCTTGCAACGATTATGAAAACGACATCATTGAAATAAGACGATTATTTTTATTGGTTTTTCAGTTGAATTATACTTAAAGTTCAGTTAATCAACTGTCAAAAACATACTGTTCAAATAATTGTTTTCATTAAATGGATGTTTTCAAAGTAAATGGATAATCGTTTTTAATAATCATGATATCAATTATTGACCCAAATAATCGTGATTATGATTTTTGCCATAATCGCTCAGCCCTAACATGCATTAGAAATAATCAATATGTTTTCCCTGAAACACTGACGACAGCAAATGATTGTTACTTCACATTTAAAATGCTAAAACGTTCCTAAATATTTGATGATGCCGTGTCAAAGATCATTTCCCCAGTACACATGTGAAGTGACTCTTCATCCTCCTCCAGGTTTCCCACCGGCACTGCAGGCGGCAGCGGGCCAACCCAAGGCTCAGGAGGAACTGGCACCGGCCCAGTGTTCAATGAAGACAACGACGATGACCTTTACGGATAAATGTACACTGCCCATCAGTGGTCAGTACCGGGATCACACCTGTACAAATTCTCACCAGATTCCACCTTTTTAGGACTTTGTGCTTCTTTCATGTGTTCCTTTTTTTTGTATGACTACCCTTGGAGAAAGCATGTAGCCGCTTGGTTTGCCCTGGCTTTGATGTGGGTGGGGGTTAGGGGATGTTGGATCTGGAAGGTGAGTGACTGAGGCAGATTTAGGAGGGAATTTAGGGGAGGGGGGTGGGGGTCAGTATATCACAACCAACATGAATGGCTTTAGTGACGGGGTTCTATGCTAGACTATAAGAAAGAAAAGAAAAAAACATATTGCTTATGACTTACTCTTTTTTTTTTTTTTAAATAAACAGTAGCATATAATGTATTACAAATTTGTCAAAGTTATGTTGTTGAAAATAAAATCTCACAAAATGGAAGTGTTATCGGCGTCTAAAAGTTCTTTATTGATAAATGTGCATCGTCACTGATTTAGCATATTTACGTTTTCAATCTTAAGGTTGTTCAAGTCCTTTTTATTTAACAAATGAAATATCAGGTTTTAAACACACGTGTATAATTCAGTGCTTCTCATATCATATTGATTTGATTCTTGCTTGTTTCCATCCTCAGCGCCCCACATGAATAAAAATGGTTTTATTGTACATATTAGATTACATTTAGCTGACGCTTTTAACAATAAGTGCATTCCACCAAGAAGATACAAACTTGAATATAAGTACATCAGGTTTCATAGAGCCAAAACATTTCAAGTGCTACTCAACTGGCTTTAGATAACCCAGTCCTTTATTAGTATTGTTAGTCATTTTATTGCTCGAAGTGGAGTCGGAAGATGAGTTTTCAGTCTGCGCCGGAAGATGTGTAAGCTTTCTGCTGTCCTGATGTCAAGGGGAGCTCATTCCACCATTTTGGAGCCAGGATAGCAAACCCACGTGTTTTTGCTGATTGTACATTTTGTCTCTTTGGCAAAGTTTAACATTAATTGGACTGAATTATCTTGTGAATTAATGTTGGCCACCATAATGAATCGGTTTTTAAAGTGTGCACACACATAGTAATGGTTTAATTTGAGTTTATTACGTATTTTTCACAATAGTACATGTATATCATAGTTACAGCAGTTCCATAAAGGAAACTTGTAGAGCAGGGGTGTCAAACTCAAATACACAGTTGGCCAAAATAAAAAAATCTGTACTAGTCGAGGGCCGGACTGGTTCAATGTTTATTGCAAAACTTATTGAAATGAACTTATTGCACATATTAAACCTGGAACTAAC
>NW_011345873.1:75493-79814 GCF_000735185.1 Notothenia coriiceps | reverse complement strand
ATGCAAATACCAGTGTCTTGAAGTGGAGCAGCAGCGGGTTGTTGCAGCGATGTTTGCAGTGAAGGACAGGTTGTCATCTAGGGTCACACCCAGATTCCTTGCAGTCTGAATCGGGGAAACAACAGAGGGGCCGATGTTGATTGTTAGGTCAAGGGTGGGACAATCTTTCCCCGAAAGAAGAAGCAGTTCAGTCTTGTCAAGGTTGAGCTTGAGGTGGGGAGCAGACATCCACTGAGAGATGTCCGCTAGACAAGCAGAGATGTGTGCGACGATCTGGGTTTCTGAACGGGGAAAAATACAGAATTAATTGGGTGTCGTCAGCGAAGCAGTGGTATGAAAAACCATGTGGGCTAATGACTGATCCGAGCGAGTTTGTGTACAGAGAGAAGAGGAGGGGACCAAGGACAGAGCCCTGAGGGACCCCTGTAGTTAATTGACAAGGGTCGGATTCAGACCCTCTCCAAGTTACCCTGTAGGTGCGGTCTTTGAGGTATGAGGTGAGGAGGGAAAGTGCAGAGCCTGAAACTCCAAGTTNTGCAGCACACAATCATAGGTCGTATCGGTAGTGGGGGAAGAAGTACTCATATCTTGTACTTAGGTAAAAGTAAAGATTTAAATATAATTAATGCAAATAAACTACTTCTACTAATAATCATAATAAATTCATTAATACAAATACTATATTGTTTTATTATAATATAGTTGTAATATATAGACAAAACATGCTTATGACATGCTCAAAAACTGATATTTCTTAAATCTGTATTCAAATGTAGTTCCCTCTGTCAGCAATGTATCAACAACTACACACACATTTCTATCAGTATTTCTCTGTGTTGTGGTTGACATGATGATGACTGTTAGGAGTTAAGGGGCGAGGCTGAGCATCACCATGAAATGTGCAAATTGACATAAAAATGAATAACAATGAATAAAAGAGGGAAAAATGCTCCATGCTTTTTAGGCTGTAAACTTTAACTGTTATGTAAGCCAACTACACAGATAGTTTATCACTCTTCCTCCTGTACATTAGGAGATACAAGGCATAACATACTTGAATGAATGGTAAATAAAGAATAATGGAAATAACTGCATCTCCATTGGCCTATATGCAGAGACTACCTTCTTCATGTCGTGAATTGCAGCTGATGTTTTAATATGGCAATTGGCAATTTGACTTATACAACATTCGCAAGTTGTAAATTTGACTCATACAATAACCCACCTTCGAGTGATGCTCTAGTTTCTTCATGTTTTCTTTTTTGCGACGGACTGAAACTGTCTTTTCACCGACATCTCTTCACCTGCACTAGTGGCCGTATCAAAGCCGTGATTGGTCAGATGTCGATTCATTGCAACGGTGTCGGGTTACAGACGTGCTCCCCTAGTCACCTCTCACTCTCACTCTCGCGGGGGGTGCGCGGAGAACTGAGCGGAGAACTGCGCACAGCAGCTGAGGCCCTCTGGGCGGGGCCCCCTGCACAAGGCGGGGCCCCATGCAGCCTGCGTGATTGGCCTGTAGGGAGGGGCGGCCCTGNGAGGCAAGAATCCTTCCTAGCCTCGGAAAATGAAGAATGGTGAAACAGGCTAGGTGTGCAGGCGTGCGTCATATGAGAGGCCACGTCTTAAATGGAAATTGGTCCGTGCACAAAGCATTGTGGGGATTTTAAGACCGTGGAGGATACACATGTGCAGCCTCGACATTTCTCGCTACGAAGGACGCCGGGCTCGGTAGAATTCCAAAGAGCCTTGACATTGGAACAGTCCTTCGGCGGGACTCGATGACGTAGCATCCTTGAAATAGTGGCTCTGGAGCATCCTTCCTTGACATTGACAAACACCCAGAGAATCAGCACTTTTGTAACGGGGCTGAAACAGAGGGGATTATGGGATGCTACAATGATCTGTTTGGTATTTCGAGCCAAACTCTTCAGAGACATGTTTTGTATATATCTGAGACCTATAATATATTGATGAAAAACAGTATAATAGGTGACCTTTAAATCTGTGGTGTCCTCCTGACAGGTGGCATGTTCAGAGAGGCGTGGTGTGCATCCCTAAGAGTGTGACGCCCTCCAGGATCCAGCAGAACCTGCAGGTGCTCGACTTTTCTCTGTCTGAAGACGACATGAAGCTGCTCGAGTCCTTCAACTGCAACCAGCGCCTCATCGTCCCAGTAGTGGAGGTGAGTCACTGAGATGATACTTCACTACATTTTAACAGGAAGGTTTCTCCAAGCAGAGCCCACTTTAACCTTTGACTTGATAAACTTGCAACAGCCATCTCAGTCCAAAATTAACTTAAAGCTTGGACTCACAGATGACTCGGCTTGGGTGACACACCTACCTGTTTTAGATCGTCATGCATCTCAGATATACTCAGGGGAGACTCTTGCTTGCAAAGCTAAACTTCAGTATTCTTGTTCTGACTCCTTGGCTGCTATAGTTTATTATTTTGTAAACATATATAGCTTTGAGCTGAATTAACCAACAACTTTTTTACAGAGGGATGGCAAGAGAGTGTGGAGAGATGCAGAACATCCTCATTTCCCCTTCAATGATCCTTACTGAGGCGACACGAGATATATGCAATAGTGTTTTTAACATGATTGTCACAATAAAATATGAAAAATAATCTATTTTGTCTAGTTTTTCTGGGATGAATTATAACAATTTAAGCTTAGTGTTCTATAACCTATTCAACTAGTTAAGAACAAGTGTCTTCCACTGGCAGAGTGACACTGTGTGGCCGGTGGCAGAACTGCCTCTGTCCAGGGACGAGCGCTGATCACCTGCTTCCTGCTTCAGAGTGAAGACTCTTTCAAAGTCAATCACTGAAGGAGCCTGAGCCCAAACATTGATGAACTTGCACCCAAGATGAGACGCCAAGTATCTGGCTTGAACTAGCATCACAGAGCAGCACACGGAGTTTACATGGATGTTCACTTTCTTTCTTGCGACAACAGGGCATGTTTGGTTTTTTCTTTGAGGGAAATTGTTTTAAGTTGTTGTCCTGTGGAAAAATGTAATCATAAGAAATGACTGCAGATAGAGCCATAAGAAATGAATGCAACTGATTATTTAATGTTGTTTTTATAGGCAATAATTTAAGCTTTGTTAGTTCCAGGTTTAATATGTGCAATAAGTTCATTTCAATAAGTTTTGCAATAAACATTGAACCAGTCCGGCCCTCGACTAGTACAGATTTTTTTATTTTGGCCAACTGTGTATTTGAGTTTGACACCCCTGCTCTACAAGTTTCCTTTATGGAACTGCTGTAACTATGATATACATGTACTATTGTGAAAAATCGTAATAAACTCAAATTAAACCATTACTATGTGTGTGCACACTTTAAAAACCGATTCATTATGCTGGCCAACATTAATTCACAAGATAATTCAGTCCAATTAATGTTAAACTTTGCCAAAGAGACAAAATGTACAATCAGCAAAAACAACGTGGGTTTGCNAATGAATCGACATCTGACCAATCACGGCTTTGATACGGCCACTAGTGCAGGTGAAGAGATGTCGGTGAAAAGACAGTTTCAGTCCGTCGCAAAAAAGAATTTCTTTTTTGCGACGGACTGAAACTGTCTTTTCACCGACATCTCTTCACCTGCACTAGTGGCCGTATCAAAGCCGTGATTGGTCAGATGTCGATTCATTGCAACGGTGTCGGGTTACAGACGTGCTCCCCTAGTCACCTCTCACTCTCACTCTCGCGGGGGGTGCGCGGAGAACTGAGCGGAGAACTGCGCCCTGCAGCTGAGGCCCTCTGGGCGGGGCCCCATGCAGCCTGCGTGATTGGCCTGTAGGGAGGAGCGGCCCTGTGTGTATCCTCCGCGGTCTTAAAATCCCCACAATGCTNCTCTCACTCTCACTCTCGCGGGGGGTGCGCGGAGAACTGAGCGGAGAACTGCGCGCAGCAGCTGAGGCCCTCTGGGCGGGGCCCCCTGCACAAGGCGGGGCCCCATGCAGCCTGCGTGATTGGCCTGTAGGGAGGGGCGGCCCTGTGTGTATCCTCCGCGGTCTTAAAATCCCCACAATGCTTTGCGCACGGAAATCGTGCTCCATTTAAGGCGGGGCCTCGCATATGACGCACACCTGCACACCTGTTAGCCTGTTCCACCATTCTTCGTTTTCCGAGGCTAGGAAGGATTCTTGTCTCGCTTCTGAAGGAAGTGACTCGGAAAGACATGTCCTACCAAGGAAGCGTCCTCGACATTGAGAAACACCCTCAGTCTGTTACTTTAGATGAAAATAAGGAGCCACTCCCCACGCCCCTCTGAGAGATATTTGGTTAAAAAGAACACAATG
>NW_011345873.1:17915-75462 GCF_000735185.1 Notothenia coriiceps | reverse complement strand
TTTTCAGCCTCCCCCGGAAGATGTGCAAGCTTTCTGCTGTCCTTATTTCAATGGGGAGCTCATTCCACCATTTTGGAGCCAGGATAGCCAACCCACGTGTTTTTGCTGATGGCAACTTGGGTCCCCCTCGCAGTGCGGGTGCAGCGAGCTGTTTGGCTGATGCAGAGCGGAGTGCACGTGCTGGGGTGTACGGTTTAACCATGTCCTGGATGTAGGAAGGGCCAGATCCATTTTCACTCCTGTCTGGAGGGGGGCCTCATATCACAATGTCGCTTGGGGCCCCAAGTTGGCCAGGGGCGGCCCTGGATACACATGTGCAGCCTCGAAATTTCTCGCTACGAAGGATGCCGGGCTCGGTAGAATTCCAAGGAGCCTTGACATTGGAACAGTNAAAGTTTCAGGAAAAAAGATTTGCTCACTTTTTGTCCTGATCCATTTATATAAAAACCTGTCTGAAAATGAGCTGATCAGATTTTGGCCACTTTATGATCATCATAAAGTGGCCAAAATCTGATCAGCTCATTTTCAGACAGGTTTTTATATAAATGGATCAGGACAAAAAGTGAGCAAATCTTTTTTCCTGAAACTTTCAGAATGTCTTTACACAGAGGGGACACATGTTTGTGTGGAAAAGACATGAACAAGTGGATTTTGCATAATAGGTAAAGCAAAGAGGCCCGGGATGATCTGTTGTACATTTGAGCTCACAAGTTATTTGGAGGTTGAGGCTTTGTCTCACCTGAGTACGACCTGGGCCGGTGTTTTCTGATATCTCTGTGCGATGGCTGCTAGTCGAGGATCCGTCAGCAGACTCCGGTCACCTGGAGCGGCCCAGGGTCTGTCCCCGCTGCCCAGAGGACTGTAGGCCGTCACACACACTGCCACGGACCTGAGGAGGAGGTGTGTGTGCTCTGTTACTGTCAGTGGTGGAGGAAGGAGATCATTTACTGAATACTACTAATACCACACTGTGAAAAGGCCTGCTTTGAAAATACATTGCAATGTTTTTTAAGTTAAAGTAGGAAATATGATCATGAAATCGTACTTAAAAGTAAAATTGCAGAATGAGGTCCCATGTGACTGTTACTATTATACTAGTATATCTTAGCTGATAATAATCCTGAATTCCTTTTTTAATGTTTGGTTTCTCAGTGATTAGAAACCGATACATGAGATGGAATATTTAAAGAAATCATAAAAAAATGTATGAAGCTGGAGCCGGGATATGTGTTTTTTGTGAAGAATGACTAAAAGATAACTATAATCGTTTCCAGTTAATTGATTAATCCATTTTTTTCCAGTTGTTCTTGAATATAATATTGGTTAGTTTTATCTACAGGAAATACAATAAACTTCCACGAGATGTAGTGGAGTAGAAGTATAAAGTGACATAAAGTAAAAGTTACATTTGAATGAAAACAATATTTAATGGACTATAAAGAAAAGTGTCATACTGACCGACAGTGAGACAGGAGATCTGCTTGAGACAAATAAGGATGGCACTCCACCTGTGGCACAATAAGAAGGTTTTCAAGCCTATAAAAACGTTATCAAATGTATTTATTTTTGACCATAAGAGCCAGATGGTACCTGGTTCACCACAGGGGCGTGTCTGGCCGTGCTGATGATGTCATCCATCTGCCTGGCGTTGAAGTTGGAGAGTCCGATAGCTTTCACCAGACCTTCGTCCACCAGGCTCTCCATGGCTGCCCAGGTGTCTCTGTAGTGTGTGTCAGAGTAACAAATACTTCCATCGTCCCTTCGAGGCATCAGCTCCTTCCCCCGCCTGAAACATCCACATAATGAAAATATGTCATATCACTCTGATCTACACGATGACAGCCGATCAGAGCCTGAGGCAGTGAAGTGTGTGCAGCGGCTCACTGGAAGGCCATGGGCCAGTGCATGAGGTACAGGTCCAGGTAGGAGAGACCCAGGTGGGCCAGGCTGGTCCTGCAGGCCTCCTCCACATCCTCCGGGTCATGCTTGGTGTTCCACAGTTTGGATGTTACAAACACATCCTCACGACGCAGAGCCTGGAGGGGGAAGGATCATGGGTGGAGAACATATGTTCAATACAGGGAAATACCTGATAGTTGAAGGATTGAGCTACACGTTTGAACCAGAAAGCATGAACAAGTTTCAGCTCTGATTTTGATATTCATGAGGTTTATGAGTAAATACTTAATTAGGTTTTGCTCAACTTTGACCCCCTTTTACGTCAATACATTTGAGTTGTGTCAGCTTTTAGGTTCTTCTTCGATCATTGAGCTGAGTGTGAGAGTTCTTTAGTATTTCAAGGTAAAACAGGGAGAGTAACTGAAATACAAATGATCTTTTTAGGGGTGAAGTATTCCTTTAATCCTAAACATAACACTTACTATACTCGATTTACCAAAGCCATAATAACTTAGAAACTAAATATATACAATGATGTTCACTCTGTTTGAGCTTTACCAACACAAATAATCAAATTCCACTGTTTGGTTGAAAGCACCAGAGAAAGCACGTGAGTGGATCTTCAGGTACACTTGTTTTTTCAACTGCTGTTTCCAAGGTCAAGCATGAACTCAACGCCTGATTTAAGCTCAACCAGAGTTTTCCTCACCTTCCCGGAGCCGACCCTGAGAGACAGAGCCTCCCCCACCTCCTGCTCGTTGCTGTACGCAGCAGCACAGTCAATGTGTCTGTACCCACAATCCAACGCTGCCAGCACGGCCTGCTTCACCTGAGGACACATGGACACAGACAAAACACTCGTTTTCATCACATGACAATTTCCAGAAATGTGATTCAAAACCTGTGTGGGGGTTTTATAGCCCTACCTGTCCTGGAGCACTCTTCCATGTGCCGAGTCCGACCACGGGCATCCTCTGCCCCGTGGAGAGGGTCAAGAAGTCGCTCATGTTTCAGCCTTGAAGACCTGAAGGGGACAGACAGAGAAGTGAGGTGTTCACATTTCGACTCCTGTGGGACCGACCCAGTCATCATGACTAAGTACTAATACTTTGTTACTGATTATCACTCGGAATTCATTAACTCCAGCACTTCAGCAGGGGCTGTGCAGTGGTGAAGGGAAACTTAAGTACATTTCCTCAAGTACTGTACTCAAGTATCATTTTGAGGTATTTGTACTTACTTGAGGATTCTCATTTTGTACTTTAATTCCACTACATTTATTTAGTACCTTTAGTTACTTTGCAGATTTGGATTAATGATGTGAAATATATTCAACACTTAAATCAGACTTTAGTCACAACTGGAGTAAATTCACAATCTACCCTGCAGTATACAAAGTATTTAAAACTAGCTGCACCTTTACCAGCTTTGATAAACACATTAATGCATCAATAATTATTATCAAAACATATGATGATATTATTCTGAAATTGACCAATCTGCATAACGAGTATTTTTACTTTTGGTACTTTGAGTATATTTTGATGCTTATACTTTTGTACTTTTACTTGAGTAACATTTTGATGCAGGACTTTCACTTGTAACAGAGTATTCCTACACTCTGCTACTTCTCCTTTTACTGAAGTACAAGATCTGAGTACTTCTCCCACCTCTGGCTGTGTGTTCATACACTCCAGCCATTAGCCATCACACATGTCTATAAAAAGACACAGCAGACAGCAGCAAAACAATATAAATCATTTGGTGGCCTGTTTTTTGTTATTTGTTTTATCCACTCTCTGTGTCTCAGTGGAGATATAAACCCTCTGCCCTATCGCCAGAAATAGATGGTTCAGGTATTTGGCATTAGTCACAGTGCGGTGTTACTGCAGCACATCTCACAGCCTTTCAATGGGTCGCTAATGGTCTGCTATATTTTTATCATGTGATGCAAACACACACACACACACACACACACACACACACACACACACACACACACACACACACACACACACACACACACACACACACACAATTTGTTTCACATGATCGAGTCAGTTAACACAGATCACCTGCCTCCTGACCCAGCAGCACAACACAGCATGTCATTCATTAATGCTTTACATTAAACATGAAGTGAGTTATTGTCTATTTGTTTTTAAGTTTAGACTTTAGTTCCTACCTGTAATAGCTCTGGTAGACGGAGCGGTGATCAGCGGAGGGTATAGCTGTCCATCTGGATTTGAACAGAGGTCAAAGTCTGCCTCCGTTGTTTATCTGTAACTCAAACTCGGGGAAAATGGCCAAACTCTGCTCAACAAAAAACAGAAAGTTAAATATTTATTGGTGATGTTTGATCAAACAAGATTCTTAAAACAATTTCTTATCTCCATTTGTTGGTTAAAGCAGATCTGTCAGTTCGTTCACACATCATTTAGTTTTCTACTGATGTTATTCTGGGTTGAGAAACCTAGTTATTTTTAAAGCTTATGATCATCTTTATTCCTAAACCTCTCTGCCAGACATATCTGTACCAACAGAGAATGAGCTGTGGTGGAAGAAGTACTCTTGGAAACGATGGAAAAAACTGCATTACTGGAAAAATCCAACAGTTAATTGTACCAAAAAAGACTTATTCTGCACAGAAGTGCCCCCTGTGATTGATATTTTATTATAAGGTGCAATATTCAATCTAATAGGTCTAAGCATCCATGGTTTACAGTAAGCAGCATTTTACTGTTGTAACAGGTCAGTTGTCTATACAGTTCAGTTTTGGTCCACTGGTTCTGAACCCAGGGGCCCCTCTCAAGGAGCCACCGTCAGGCAGAAAAGCCGAAAAACAAAGTTCTGCAACACACACTTTTTAATACATTTGTTGGGCTTGTCTTTAACGGCATAATGTCCAACTTTACCTTTTTGAATCACAGAAAACAAACAAAACCATGTTAGGTGTTTGGAGGGAAAATCTCTCCTAGATGGAACTGCTAAAGTTTCCTAAGCTCTTATTTTAAGTATTTTCAAAACAAATCCTGTTTTAAGATAAGATAAGAGGTACTTTATTGATCCCAAATTGCGAAATGTTTGCGTTGCAGCATAAACAAACAAAATAAGGCATTGCACATAAGTAGAAATTAAAGAGTAGAAATAAACAATACTAGAAATTAAACATCTCAAAATAGAATTAAAACAGCATTAAAAAGTAGAAAATATAAAGTAGACTGTGAAGATAAAACATCTATAAACTCTGACAAGTATTTTATTGAACCTCAAAAGTCCCTATAGTTGTGTAAACACATGTTAACATACTTATTAATGTAAGAATGTGAGGTGCAAATGCTGTTAACATACTCGGGGAGGTGATCATTCTTGAATGAGAAACTCAAATGACACACACTGTAAGTTCACACATTTGGTTTATTTGTAGCTATTTTGAAAAGATCATAAATATTATTGAATGCACCTAAGCAGTGACAGGCTTCCAGCAGCTGCAATTGTGCTTCCTGTTATCGCCACAGTCCCCCCCTCCCAGGCCCCGAGCAGCAGGACGCTCACACCCAAGTCATTCAAGTCTTTCCCACCATCTCATAGTTAGTCAATTTGTCTTGAATGACATAAAAGTGCATTTATCAACATGTTTCAACAAACATTTTCCCATTGACGTGATATATGACCTTCTGCTGCTGCCTGCATGAAACCATTCTCACACATACATCATATCTCTGTCGTACAGTAGGAAGACCTGAAGAGAGGATCAGAGCCCCCTGCAGCTCAGACAGAGAACGGCAGCTGCAATGTTTAAAAAAAACGGTTTCCTAAACATCAAAACACATTTGATGTACACATGTTACAGAAGAAACAAGCAGATATCAAAAACCATGAAACCAAGTAGACACAGAATTGGTCTACATTGGCACTGCCTCCAGTAGCACCGAGATATGGCCTTCAAATGGCACAGGAGGCATCAGAATAAATAAAGCTGTGTTTCCCAGAGAAAGCTCCACTGTTTACTACAGGCTTCAGATATATTCCTATACAGCCTGTACTTGTATGGCACTTAACAGGGATGCACTGGCAAATTTCAGCAATTTTCTCTCCAAAAATGAAGGTTGTCCAAGATCACCAGTTGTTATTGTCTAAAAAAGCATAGGGCATCGTCTGTGCTGGTTGTGTTTATTACAGTGTAACATTGTGTGTGTATGTGTGTTCACATACGTGTGTTATGACACCGTGCTAAGGCACCTGAATGTCCCTCAGATAGCAAGCCAGGCAGTTCAGAAGGGAAAGCACCCATATGATGTGTAGATTGTATTGTCCGAGCTTACACTGCTGTTATTGTCCATGATTGTCATACCTAGATTTTCCAATGAAGCGGAGATACGCTCATATTGTTTGGAGTAGAGCAGTACTATAAATGCGCAGTGAATCACGCATCAGTATACAGCTGATTATAGGAGACGACAAAATGGCCTACAAACTAGTAGGCGGCAAATAGGGGGGAAGGGGTTAAGTTAAAACCGGGGTTTGCACTAAACACACTGCTGGTACACTCAAGGTACAAATAAATAAACCTCTTTAAAACTTCCTTCAGAAAGAAAAAACCTGGAAAAAGGTTTCGTTAAAAACAAAAAGAAAGATCTTACACTTCATCCTATCACAAAAAGTTGAGGATCAGAGAGTTGGACAGCATATAAAACCCACTGACAAATCCGTAAAAAAACTGTGTTAAGAGAAAAACAGCTCATGGTGCTGAGCCCACCCTCAACACAACTCTGCTGCTCGGCTCTCTCTGTGTGTGTGTGTGTGTGTGTGTGTGTGTGTGTGTGTGTGTGTGTGTGTGTGTGTGTGTGTGTGTGTGTGTGTGTGTGTGTGTGTGTGTGTTTGTGTGTGTTTGATTGGGCCTGAAAACAAAACAAAGATGAATAATTACATCCTGATTCTGCCACTCATCTTGGCATTGTTCCTCCGTCCTCCCACTGCAAAGTCCCTTCAAACAGCAGCGTCTGTTCGATGCTTCGTGCGTCAACTGAGGACATCAGGAAGTGGGAAGGGAAACTACAATAAGGGTCAGAAGGGTTGAGAACTAGGGTTTGGGTCATTTAGTCTGAAGTGAGGTAATGGGGGGTACGGTGAGTCCTCCTATGACTGGGGGAGATGTTGTCTGATAATCTCTCTGGACTGAGGGGGAATTCTGTCGGGAAAACGGACAGAGAACTCCACGATGAGGTCGCCGCGCTGTGACGGGTTCTTTGGGAACGGCAGGCCTTCCCCTCTGAGTCGCTTCACCGTCCCCGGCTTGATGATGTCGTGACACGGGAGCGAGATGATGCGGTTTTCCAACGTGGGAATGCTAACTGTGCAGCCACACAACGCCTGGAGAGGAAGAGAGGGGAGGGTTCAAATGAAAATGTGAATTTGTCTTTTTGCCAAGTAGGTTTTCACATACAAGGAATTTGCTTTGGTTTATGTGTTTCCATAAACATAGAAAGAGAAAAAAAAAGTTAAATAAAAGCAAATTAAAAAAATTAAAACAGATGAAAAATCTATTGTAAAAATGTTTTTAAAAACCCATAACAATTGAAACAAAGGAAACACAACAAGAATATGACAAATTACTGTGAAGAAATAGTAACATATGCACAGTATATCTGGGTTAAAAGTAAAAGAGCCGTGCAGTTAACATTTTGAGTAGGAAGGAAATGCCAAAGCCGTGAATATCTCAATGACTTCATGTTTCCATGAACTCAAGACTTTAGCTTATCTTCTCTCAGTATGTCATCTGAACATTTCAAACTTCCATGCGTCTGTTCTGTTCATTGTGTGTCTGTGTGTGTCTGTGTAGGTAGAAGTGTGCGTGAGTGTGTAGTTGTGTGAGTGTTGGAGGGGCTTCACATTGCACAAGGGGTCTAATTTAAGCAACGGTCTCATAGCCGGGACTAATGAAGTGAGGCAGGAATCGGCTGAGCTCGTAAATAGTTGGAGGGCTTGTCAGATGGGCTGGCAGGGCAAGGAGAGACACACACACTCACGCACACATACACACATACACACACACACACACACACACATACCATTTATACATCACTTCAGGGGACATTACATTGACTTACATGCATTTCCTGGAGACTTATCCTAACCTTAACCATAACCAACACATGCCTAACCCTAACCCTTACCCTTACCCTAACCCTAATCCTAAACCTAACCAAGTCTTCACCCTAAAATTAATGATTCCCCTCATGGGGACCTCCAATTTGTCCCCATAAGGGAAGCGAGTCCCCCACACGTGACAGATTTAGGTCCCCACAAGTATAGTAATGCTAGGCCACACACACACACACACACACACACACACACACACACACACACACACACACACACACACACACCCCCCTAACCCTGACCATACGCTATTAGTCTGATCTTTGGTTACCAATTTAGCATGGGAACAAGTTAAGATTGGCCAATTATCAATGATTGATTATTGCTTTGATTCAATTTAAAACACAAGGTACATCTGAGGCAGATGAACTAAAGAGAAGTGATTACAATTCATCCAGAGGGGAAGGTGATAGTTTACTAGTTATTGGGACTTTTCAGCAAAATCACCAAACGGTGGTGCTAAAGGAAAGTTAGGGGATCACTAAAGTCCTTGTATTGTCTGGGAAGCATGAATCCCTTTCAGGCAGAGGTAATGGCATGTGTAAGAGATGAGATAAACCATGAGATAAAGCATTTGTGTGGTACCGGAGAGAATTAAAAAGACATCAAAAGAGGCTGAATACTCTATTAAGAGAGGAATTCATGTTGAGATGTTCTGCTCATTAATGTCTAAGACACACTTCATCAAGCTATGAAGCTCATTAAGTCGTTGATGTATCCTTCTCAGTCCAAAGCATACCAAGTCTTTACACTCCCGAGGTATTTAGTCTGTCATGATGTAATAGTGATTCTACCGGGATTGGCACATGCTTAACCTCTCACACCAGGTCCCTGTCGTCATGCCACCAATGTTGTATCAAAGCTCCTGGAGATGTTTTATGTCTAGTCTGACGTGTTAACAGTTGGAGTTCAGTCGGGCAGAGCAGCTGCTTCTCAGGACAGACAGAGTTTTCCAGCCATAACATCATCCTCCTTTTACACGCTACATACATGATAAGTGAGTAAGCCTGTGACTGTGATGGAGACTCATCCTCTTGCTATGAACACGTCCATTCACGAACACAAGTCTTACACACAGACAGGTTGCCATGACGTTAGCAGCTGATATGAGGACCCACTGATTACATAAGCCTGAGCTCAGACAACCACTCTAGAGACACCAAAACACACACACACACACACACACACACACACACACACACACACACACACACACACACACACACACACACACACACACACACACACACACACACACCATTTGAATTGGCTATACTTTTACAGATGACCTTCATTCCTTTAGGGTCACATCCTAATGTTAAACATCTTTCTTACATGGCACCTGGCAGTTATGATCAGCTGTTTTTAAACAAAAGGACTCGTTAAAAGTCTACTCATAATCCAAAATGTGTTGACTAAGCTTCATTAGTGAACTATTCAAGTCGAAGACAATAATCCCCAACTATTATGATAATCCATGAATTGTTTTTTAATCAAAAACGTCTTCTAAATTATCAAGAATTCCTGCGTTTCTATGCTTTACATAACATTAAACTGAATATCTTTTTGTTTTGGACTGAAAAAACAAGACATTTAAAGACATCAACGTGGACTTTGACAAACTAGGATGGATATATTTAGCTATTTCCTGACATTTTATAAAACAAATGATTGATGGAGAAAATAATAAGCAAAGCTGTGGGCCATCTATTCAGCTTCTGCTGTGTTTAAGTATTTGCATAACAATTACTAAAATATGCGTATGCTTCCTCACTCCCACTGACTGAACATATTCTACCATCACGGAAAAACTGTATACTTGCCTTTTTAATTGATATCAGAAGTGTTGCTGTAAATGGCCCACTTTGCCTTTGGAGGCTCACAGCTACAGTTAGCACCTACGTGTGTTTTGGACGTGGGTTTTCGCTGCTGAGCTGAGTGACAGGAGCTAGACATGCACGTTCACAGATGATACCAACACACTGCAGAGGGACCATTAACGGCAGAAAGACCCAAATATAGGTCCATCTCAAGGAAATCAATGTGTCAAATTCCTGCTAAGCTCTCTAACTGCTTCTGAGTGCTGTCAAGGTGAAGACATCGCAGGGCTGCCTCTAGCAAAGCAGAGTCTCCGAGGAGTTTACAGCGAGGTCAAACGAGTTTGGCGGCACTAAATAAAAACTGCTCACCGGGACATGCTTCAGGCTGTAAACAAACCTGAGCATGGTGATCATACAGGGGGCGAAATGAGACTATAGACTGCACAATAACCAATATTGTTGTTGTTTAGAATGGGCACTGATTGGAAACAATCATCTTGTTGGCCTGGTTTATTATATACGGGTGCATTGCATAACATCTGCAACATTATATATGGCCTGTGTGCAGCATGTTGCCGTTGCTTCCTGAATCACATCGTCAGGAAAGCAGAGTGGAGCAGAGGAATATGAGCTCTTATTTGCTTTGGATACTGAATCATCTGACCCACTTCCCTAATATTCCCAAGATAGCCCGTCCACCCCCTATTCTCAGCTCCACTTCTCTCCCCCATCCCGTCTTGAGCTGCATCAGAATTGAGTCTCTTATCTGGCTGCCATAAGAGCAGAGGACTTAGCTGCAGTGGAAACTTAATCGTTGTGGGTTTGTTCAAAAGCCATCTCCTGCTTAGTGCCACTTAATCAACTGCACTGTGCCCTCATTAAATAGACTGTCTTCATGACGTGCAGGGACCCTTGTTTACCATTGAATGAACTCATGGAGTCGGTGCTGCTTTTAGAGGGAAAATGTTCAAAATGTGTTTGAGTGGAGAACAAACTACTCTCCCTGACATCTCCGACTCTTTGATAACACCTGCCATTAAGCCAGCCATGTGAAGCGCAGGCCAGTGAATGGCAGCGCTATTCTGCCAGCAGAGCAGAGCTGTGCTGGACCCGATGCCCCCGTAGGAGCGGCTAATTAAATGTCCTGCCAGTCACATTAATAGCAGCCTGGATTGTCACCACTGTCACACTACAATTAATCTTTAACAACCGAGTGTGTTTGCAAATATCCTTGAAGATGCAATAGAGTGTGCGCCCAAGTGGATGTTTGCCTGTGTGTAGTTTTGTTGTGCCTGCCTGCATGTGCGTGTATGGATATTAATTCATACAGCAGTGCAGAACAAGTGAGGAGGATGGCTCTGTGCCGGTCGCACAAGGACAACACATTCTGCTGCTCCTCTCACACTGCAGCGACAGAGACTCTGCCGCTCACTGATCCTGGCTTCAGCAACACACACACACACACACACACACACACACACACACACACACACACACACACACACACACACACACACACACACACACACTCCCTCGTTAACATGACATGTATCCACCTACCCGAGAAATAGTAATAGCCTTATATTAAAGTCACACCTTTTCACCATTTGACAAGATATGAATGATACAAAGAAAAGGCCATTTTTAGATTTTCATCCAAGCCTTTGCAGCTTGTTAGAAATTAAAATCAATGTTTTATGGCATAATTTAGTTAGAACATACCGTCAGTTTAAATGCTATTTTATTCTGGAAAAAACCGGTAGTTCTCAATACAACGTTTTTATTCTGAAAATTCTTCATGACGACTTCCGGGATTACCGTCCATTAGTATCATTAAAGTGGCTATTGACGCCGTTAACATGTATTACATATAAAGTTATGAAAGTGATAAGGAGGAGAAAGGGCATGTGGAAGTAAGCAATGAATGTAAAATGTCGAAATCCTCCGTTTAACGCAATATCGGACACAGAAGAACGAGGGGGAAGTCTCCTACGTCACCACAACCCCCAGAGAGGAGGAGCAAACAGCCAGCAAGCGGGAAGGACGAATACTTGTGGGGTCTCTTCTGCACGGCCGACCACTGCGAGAGGAAGCTGCAGCCTTTCTCTCCTCACCTGAACAATATTCTGCTTGTAACACTACCACGCCTTTTTTAATTAAAGTACCCATTTGAACCTTCTCAGAGACTCCATTTAGTCTCCTTTTAAAGCTTCTCTCCTGGACGCGAGAATAACGACCATAGTTATCAACCTCGATGAATGCATTCACTTTTCCGTCTGGTTTGCTCCAGTGGGAATCAAACTTCCAACCTCAGCAACATTATCTACTAATTTGCATGCACTGAGACAAAGAGAGAGCACTACAGATAGACAGATGAGCAGAGGCACAAAAGAGAGAGATGATGGATGACAACGCACCTCTTTTAGAGTGATCTTGCAGTTAAAAATGATATTGGAACCGTCTCTCTTTAAGTGGACGTGCCCTTTGTCTTTCAGCACAAAGGCTATGTCGGCAGGAATGTTCTCAGGGGTCTCGTCCCCCTCCTTGGGGAAGGTGATCTTGGTCCCCTCCTTCCATCCCTTCTTGATGATAATGTTGAGGATCTTGTCCTCTGTCCTCATGCTGCGGCCGTCCGGGTTCAGCCTGCGCCGCGTGATCTTCATTCGCTTCGTGCAGCCGTGGAAGATCTCTTCCAGCGAGACCTTCAGCTCGTGGACCACCGGGGGGTCCTGATGCTTTCGCCCTGTCCCCAGGCGCTCTGAGTGCACCCCCCGCCTCCTGCGACCCTCTCCTGGGAAGCCGTTGTTCACCCCCGCTGGGAAGCCGAACTGTCTCCCGATATGAGCGAAGGGGTCTTCCTCTTCCATGTCCATGTCCTGCTCTGCGTCGTGGTCGTTGTGAAAGGAGAATCCGTTGGAGCGGCTGTGGCTGCGGTTGGAGCCAAAAAACATGTCGAAGGGGTTGGAGCCGCCAAAAAAGGAGGCGAAGGTGGCGTGGGGGTCTCCATGGAAGGTGTAGTGGTACGTTGAGCTGCCAGGAATACCTGAAGTGCTGCTGCCGCCATTCCTCAAACCTGAAAGAAATAGGAGAGAGAGGAACGTGAGACGTGCAAAACACCAAATGTGCTGAAAAACACGCATCAAAATGAAGTCAGATACCAGACACAGGACCGTGTCCAGAAAAGACTTTGTGTGGGTAAGAGCACAGAGAAGAGCACAGCCCACGTGGGCAGGTAAATCCCACAGCATCAGTGATCTGCACACAGCCCTGGTGGTGGTGGTGGAATTCATCAAATACCAGGTCACTCCATCCAACACCCACACACCTTTTCAACAGAGACACATGCATGAAACACCCACAAATGTTCAGCAGCCGCCGCTATTCATAACTCAACCACGTAATGATCTTAAGCCATCTGTCTGTCAGCTAACACACACACACACACACACACACACACACACACACACACACACACACACACACACACACACACACACACACACACACTACACTAGCAGCTGAGACTATGAGGTATTAGAGCTAGCAAGTTCTGTTGACACTGAAGACAACAATCACACACACGTTTCAGCACATACACACACTTACAAGAAAGCATGGAAGAACACAGTATCATTACTTGAGTGATTGACCCCCCTCCCCTCCCCCCAAAGCCCTTTACTATGATATAACATGCTGTTCCTGATCTATTTTAATAACAGCTTAATACATCATAACGCATGTATAACAAGGCCTCTGACCGCTTTCAGTCTGTGATCATACACAGACAGACAGGATCAAACCCAGACATGAACCCCCCCCTGCCCCCTACTCACCTTCCTCTCCTAGCTGATCATAGACCACCCTCTTCTTGTGGTCGCTGAGTACCTCATAGGCCTCTGCGATCTCCTTGAACTTCTCCTCTGCGTTGGCGTCCTTGTTCTTGTCGGGGTGGAAGCGCAGGGCCATGCGTCGGTAGGCCTTCTTGATCTCATCCTCGTTGGAGCCCTTGGAGATGCCCAGGGTCTTGTAGTAGTCCTTTCCCATTGCTGCACACACTGTCGGGATTGGGACCCCCCTCTTCAGCTCAGGCTGTGGTCAGTCACTGGTGAGAGATACCAGGCTACTGTCAGAGTTTTATAACACTTTTCACAGAAGATGCTGGACAGATTAGCAGCATAATGTCCTATCTCCATCTTCAGAGCTTTACTGTGAAATATATTTGGCAATAGTTAGATTTGGGAACACTGAGTGCTAGTTAAGGCTGCTATATCTCATGTCGATTCACGTTTTGGTCTATAAATTGTCAGATGATGGTGAAAATTCAACTCAAAGCCCAAGATGACATCCTCAACACGAAGACATAGTTAACTGTCATAAAGGAGTAAACTATCCAGAAAGTACTCACATTAAAGAAGAGGGAATTAGGTAATTTTTACATTTTATTTTCTTAATAAATAACTCTTGGCAATTAATCAATTCAAAAAATGTGTTACGTTTATAGTAATAGTTGACAACTATTTGATGAATGGATTAATCTTCAGCTCCATTGTTGGTTTTACTATCTGTTGCTATGGGGATGTGGTGGTAGCTGAGCTGATGCAGAGGAATCCCCTTTATCTGCTTTATGAAGAGGATCTCCATATCAGCTCGGACCAGCAGGTTAGCTATTAATAACACCTACTTTGATTTATTTAAAATGCACTTATTTTGAAATCTGATTTTGTGCAATGAATAGAAATGACTTGGCTTCTGGCTGATCCCAGATCTGCTGCCAGCTGGAGACACAACGTGTCAGACAAACACCTTCACTGCGGAGCCTCGGAGCAGCACACACTGATCCTCTGTTCACCAGAAGTGGACGGAGAAGCCTTACATAAAACGCTATGATAGTATTGTAGTCTGCTAATAATAACGTATTTCAGAGACAAAGAGATACCGGTGCGCTATACAAAGAAAGAGCCCACAGTCTTAAACTCCGACAATTCACACCAATAATTCATACCATCATTAACACCAACTATTTGGGTTAACCGACCAATAAACCCTATTATAGTTGTACTATAGTATAGTATAGAAGATCATTTGCCATAATTACCCATACAATGAAAAGAGAATATTAATGAGAGAAAGCCAGGCTCACCACGAGATCGAGACAACTCGATTACAGGGAAAAGAAAGAAAAGAAAGCAATGGAAAACAAAGATAATCCTACCCGAATGCTCAGCAATAAATGAAGAATATCACAACGACATGGTCCCGCTCCTCTCTGCTGTTTCTGCTGCCGCCCTGCACTGCTGGTGCTGGTCCTTATAAATTGACGTCAGGACGCCGGGAGGATCACAGTATCTGAAATAACCGGTGAGCAAACATCTGACGTTTCAGTGGAAAACCTCGGACAACTGCCCAGCCCGCCTGCCATAAACCCACATCCATCACACACCGACTGGAAATAGGACCGAAACCACCGGGCTACCATCAGGATTCAAAGGAAAATCCAATTGGGGGGAAAGTTCCTAATGTGTTTCAGTCATAAATATCGATTACATTGTCAATTTATTTATTTATCGAGGTAACACTTACAATCCTGTATAGCCTACTCCCTATGATCATGATCTTCCCCTTTCCAACATTTCGGGACTGAAATCTGAACGGATTAATTAGTACAAATATATTTTTTACATGTTTTGGTTTCCTTACCGAGCCCTGCCTTGTGTCCGATGGTCCCGTCTGAGAGTCTAAAAAAATCCCTTAGCAGTCTGGAGAGCAAACCCAGCCCTCTCCACCAGTAGCAACCAGCTCTTTGTTCAGGATCTGCTCACACACCCTCAGCACTCACACTGAGAGTTACGCTTAAGTTTGATTTAACAATTTGAATTATGAGCAGCTGCATTGCTTTAATTCCCTCATTGATGCACCAGTCTGAACAGGCATGTAAGAGGCAGGGCTTCAGTGTTCAGAGAAACAGAGTCATATTTAGATAGCGAGAGAGAGAGAGAGATACAGAGAGTCCTGATAAACGACAGAAAAGCAATCACCTGATAAAAAAAAGCAAAGTGCGTGATCGTGTGGTCGTGCCGGGGTTGGTAAACACTGCTGAGTCATGTGATGATTCTATGCTACTCATCATTTTGATCTTTTATATTTGTAAAGAACATCCTACTTTCACTGACACCAGACCAAGTTCACACCAACTTTAACAAGTTCATAATGTCCTGATCTAAAACCACACCCCCGATGACTTCAATGTGAACATCAAAATGACCCAGCTAACCCTAAAACTTGACCCATGCAGGATAATGCTATAGGGAAACCTGGTCCTGGGGTAAACACCAACACGTATTCAATTAAACTATTAGAAACCAGTTGTAAGGTTGGAGCTACAGGATTTCTGGGTCAGTTTTCCGCTTTCACTGGTATGATTTGACTGGATCTGCCAATTATTCACCTTTATACTACACCTTAACCTAACTATACTTTCAACAGGAACCCCAACCTCTACTTCATGCCCACAATCCAGATATAAACCAACATTAACTTTTATCCTGAAGGCCATACATTACAGATTAAATAACAGCCTACCAAGCTTTCTAAAAATCAAACGTAACACCAGGTCTGAGTCATTATTGATGACTTTTACCGATAAGTAGGTACTCAGTGGGGCGAAGTGGTGAAGTGCTTATGTTCTACTGGGTCAATGTGATAGAAAGAAGGAAAGAAAGAAAGACTCATTTAAGCCTGAGTCATCCTTCACCACCAGAGTGGCGAGGAGGTGCAAGAAAAGTGGGTGTCTCAATTGGAGGAGCCTGTCAGACACACACAAATAAACACTTGTTCTCACACACACATATGCATGTACTCTCACACACTAAACATTGAAAACAATGCAAGGACATAGAGAGAGACATTCCTGTGTGTCCAGCTGAGAGTGTGTTTGGGCTTCAGGGAGGGTCTTCAGGCCAGTGCAGCTGTCCCAGCAGAGCAACTGGTCAGCAGGAGTGTTGTCCATGAGGGCCCTCTGTTCGGGACACTGGGACATGTTGAAATCAAATGCAATGCACTTAGGGAAATATGCACCGACTGTGCCAAGTGTTTACTAATACTATTACTATAACTAAGTACTAATACCACAATGTAAAAATACTATGTAACAAACAGGGACAAGGAAATAGACATTGGGAATATTACTTTGACAAAATGTAAGTATATTCAAGAAAATCTACTGAAAAGTTAAAAAAAAAACTAGATATACACTATTATATACTCAGTTATAATTACTCATGCATCAATGTAAAATCAACATTTTACCTCTGCAGTTTTACGAGTCATTGGCCATTTGTATAACAGTGTAGCCAATTATTATTTTCATACTTAATTAATTGGCTGATTACTTTTGGATTAAAGGTTTGTTTGGCTTGTAATAAGTATTAAACAAATCATATTATGACAGCTCCAAATTTAAAATAATATAATCTTCATGTTTCAAGCCATGAAATGTTTTCGCATTATTAATAACAAAACAGTTTTATGAGCTAAAAGAAACTTAAATTATAAAAAAAACTACAAAGGAGGTAGGAGAGGCTTAAGTGGCATTAAAAGAAAAATAGACAAGTAAAATAAAAGTGCTTGAAATGTGCATAGTACTTAAGAAATGCACTTAGCGACTCTCCACCGCTGAACATATAATACAATAAACCACCTCATTACTGTCGGCAGGTCTTGCATAACTTGGCTATAATTGTTTTTCTGCAATCCGCACAGCGTGTTTGTTTAAAGTCTGCAGCCTTATTGCCAATGATGACCGAGGGGAGCGGATCCACCACGTGCGGCTCTGATTGTCTAGGAACAACTGATGCTAGGTTTCCATGGTGACACGGGAATCTGCCAGACAGGGATGTGTCTGCCAGGAATACCCTGTCTCAGCAAAGGGTCCTATATGGGTGTGTGTGTGTGTGTGTGTGTGTGTGTGTGTGTGTGTGTGTGTGTGTGTGTGGGTGTGTGGTGTGTGTGTGTGTGTGTGTTTGTGAGAGAGTAAAAATTAGGTGAGGCTTTGGGAGCAAGCTGTCACGTAAACATTGCCTCCACTGTACTCCACCACCTGAGCCGAGAGAACAGAAGGTTAATTAAGTATGCAAAAGGAGATAGAGGGCACAGAATACACCAGAGGCTGTTTTTAAGTGAAAAATAGCAAGTCGTAAGTGTCTGTAAGCATCTCCCACCTCCTCTCTCACAGCCTCAGAACAACCCGTCCTCTCTACCTCCTCTCTCACTTATACCCTTCCTGTAACCATAGAGACCACAGTTGCCTGAAGAGAGGTTCACCCAGACAGTTGGGTTGGTGTTAAATGAGGACGCTGGATGTTTTTGTGCACAATTTAAAGACCCCCCCCTCCCCCTTCCCTCCTGAACAATCTTCTTTCAACTGAAGACGTGCTGTACCTTCACTGAGAGAGAACAACAGGATGCTGATGACAGTTCAATTACAAACACACAGCACACGCTCGTCTTTGAGACAAGGAAGATTTATTCTCAGTTTGACCATCTGCAGTGTTATGTCAGGTTTGTTGAGCACATTGTGTCCTGTATTGCTGTCTGGACCTTTTGTCTCTTTCACTTATTCTTAACAGCTCAATTCATAAAACAGTTACGTGATGTGTCAGCGGGGTTTTGATCAGTCTCTCAGAGGCTCGATGTACTACACATGTTCCTCGATTGCTGTGTTGAGTTGATAAATAACAGCTGAGACATTCAGTTCTCTTTATTGAACATATTCCTGTCTCCTTTGTGCAGCCCAGCTATGAAGCTCCTTCCTCCAGCAGCCCTACAGACCCATTCCTGCTTACTGACTCATAAAAAAGAAATTCTTCTGACATTAAGAGTCACCACATAACACAGGCAATAACTTCAGGCCGCACAAGTGCAGCACGATTGTTACTGAGATGGCACAGAGTAACAGAAGTGGTGAGCTGAAAAGATAAATTCAAATGTGAATACTGTTGGATGTATGGAGGTCGGAAAAAAACGGAATGATCTGCCTTAATTGACCCAAACATTTGTGTATTTAAGTCCATTTACATAGTACCTCCAACAGCGTGACGCCCCTGCTCTCAGCAATACCAACAGCATCAGTAATTTGTGTAACAGAGCACACACTACTTTATAAGGAAGCAAAGTAGTGCGGGACATTGTAAGTGGTACTTATAGAGCATGTGCCCATTCAGGCTGCAGTTTTTGTATCCAACTGAGACAGGTAAAACAACCAGAGTGCACGGTCAAGACATTTTAAGTAGCTGAGCAAATGAAAATAACATCTCTTTGGCAGAAACAAGGAAAGCACTTGTGGCTGGACGGAAACATAATACTGGCAAATGCTCTGTAACTAAACATTATCACCTGTGTTCAGCATCTAGGATCGAGAGATTTCAGATTGTAGCTTTTAGCTAGATGCTAGCATTAACAGCTGAGATGTATCAGGCATTTAACCTCTAGATTTCCTGGTATATCCCCCCCCCCCATTTTTAAAAAGGTACTACTAGATGTTAGGCCTATTAGATCCGTCATTTCATCTCTTCTAAAATATCTGTGGACCCTTCAACTATTTTACTCACTCCTAAAGCCCAGCGAGGAATTCTGATTAATGAATTCTGCTTCAATAAATATGTGCAACTTTCTCTAAAATCAAGAATAAAAAACAGATGTGTTGCAAACCAACAGGCAAGTTATTTAGAAAGTAACAAGGCATAAACATGAGGGAAGAAAGCAAAGTGCGAGTAAGGATAAGAGATTAGCACATAACATTTTCTTATGCTTCCGACTGGTTTCAACCTTCATCACCAAGTATTTTTCTCAAATGCAGTCAGCATCTGTCTCACAAAAGCTCTCGCTGATGAGTCACAAGGCTTTTGCTGATATAAAAGCAACAGCAATTCAGTGTCATTGCTTAAAAACTTTTGTTCTCAGGAAAAATCTTCTCTGTGCAGCTCAGAGGTCACTGTATTTTCCACAGGAGACAAACTTCCTCTCGGGCCTCCAGGATGAGTGTCAGGGGTAAAATCAAGGTTAACGGATAATATGCAGATATCTGAGGTCCGGGTAAAGGAGGTTGGCGAGCAGGGCCAGCAGGCGGGGTCCGTCTCTGAGACAGTGTCCTGGGTAGCGGATGAACTGGACAGCTTTATTCACAGAGTCCTCTAACTCTGCATACTGCTTATTGCTGGGCATGGCCTCCAACACCCCCAGCATCTACATCCAGGGAAAAAGACGAGGTATTTTTAGGAGGTAATTGCAGACTATAAATCGAAAACACTGTGTTTGCAGTTTTGTTGCATACTTGCTGTGCTTTCGCAGAGAGCTGCAAGTCACCGGTGGGTTGGAGTCGAAGCTCGGTCTCTGACGGCACCTGGATGGACAGGAACACTGCCAGACTGCGCACCACCACCCTGAACCTGGATGAACATGAGATACATATTAACAGGCAGTTTATCAACTTGGATTAATTCATATTTCACTCTGATTAGAGTTGTTCCAGAAGATTGGTGCAGGAAGGTGTTAGCATTGAAAATCATAAAGGGTGTTAATATGGGGAGATTATCCTGCTAAACATAAGATGCTAGTATCATAAATGTTTGTTTGCCACAGAGCATTTTTCCGGGTATATCTAGTAAAATACTTCATTCCTGCACCACTCCACTGCAACCAATGGATCGGGTATCGGGGTGTACGAGAGTATGTGCACCAATCCAAAATCATGTAATCATATCATTTAAGAGCAAATGTATTCTACACAGGAACAACCACAACAAGAAGTGCGACTTGCTACCCAATCTGTACATCCTGCCTGATCAATAAGCATTTGCAACTCTTAACTGAGATGATAAAGACGCGAGATAGCTCACTTGTTAGCTTTGCACCTGCCTTTACTGATAGAACAAGCGCTAGCAGAGGAGTACAATTGACCAGACTAGCTCGCAAAATGCTCAAACAAACAGGGTTAGTAATAAACATCTGAAATAAATTCAGAAGAAATACATTTGAGTTTTTAATGGAGTGATATTGCATCGGACTTGGTACCCATCGACATACATCAGACTAGGTATTGGGGATGAATCATTCTATTGGCATATCTCTAGATCTCATATCTGATATCTATGTGGCCTACGTGTGTTTTTATTAGTTAATAAAATGCATGTGAGCTTACCTATTTGAAACAGGAGACCTCTTCCCCAAACCGATAGCTCCTAACAGCCCAGAGTTCAGCCTCTCTTCTCCCAGCTGAAGCAGCCTGGTCTGCAGCCTCAACAGACCCATGACGACCCCTGACCCTTCAGTCTGGCCTGCCTGAGGCTTCAGCTGCTCCGCGGACAGACTCAGAGCTTTGTGCCACCAAAGGAACAGCTTGGCTTCATCCCCTGGACCACTGGACACACAAAGCACACATTCTGAGAACATTGAACTTTAAAAGCCATAACAAGCAACCAAATGAGAGAATGATGGGATCAAACCTGGGGAAGACCTGATTGGTCCAGGTGTTAACTAGAGCCAGAGTCCTCCTCTCGTTGGTGGCTGTGTATTCAGAGTTGAGGCGCTGCAGGATGAAGGCATAGAGCGTCAGGAAGCTGCCTCCTGATTGGCTCTCAGAGAGGAAGTCATCCACTGTGAGCTCAGGCACCTGCAGCGACGCCAAAACAGGACCCCAACCCACAGATTCCTCCTCCGCTGGAACAAACACACAGGGGAACAAAAATCAATGAATCCTTCATTTCAATCTCAATTTAACGGTTAAAAAGAAGTGAAGAGTCAACCATTAATAACGGTCTAAAACAATTATTAAAATATGTTTAATAAAATATGCGATTTTCCCTGGAGAGAGATAGACATCAGACCAAAAACATGATCTCAAAATAAAACCAAAACGTCGGTTACCGTGGTTGAAGTATGCTGTAATGCACGCCTCCATGATCCGCGTCATGTGTCGCACTGAAGCAAGACAGCGGGAGCAAGCGGTGAGAAGAGGCAGGATAGGGAAGCCCCTCCCCTTCCTGTCCAGCCAGGAAATGACATGAGCAGCGAGCGCCTCTCCTGTTGAGACTCCAACTCCATTCAGCAGAGCCAGAGCATCGCTGAACAGACTGCAGAAGGCCATGTGCCTCTGCTCCAGTCCTGTCTCTGCAGGGGAGAAAAGCAGGAAGTGATGAGAAAGGATGATGGGAGAACTTTTGGATCTGGTGGTCGATTTTATGAGGAAAATGTAAGGACGACTGGCCTGGTGGGTTGAACGTGACGACGCTCTCCAGGAGAGACCCCAGCTGAGCCTCCAGGCTGCTGAGGCTGAGGCTGCCCCCCTGCTCCAGAGTCACCAGAGACCGAACGCACCAGCACACGTACACCCCCGCCTTCAGCGTCTCCTCCTGACAGATATAACACAGATTATCATGTTTAAAATGTTTCTGTTTGTTGAGATTCAACAGAGATACAACAGTATTTTCCCCATAACTTTTAGCTCCTGCAAAACTACAATGTAGGTATCATTTGATTTTCTTCTCAATCATTGTCTAAGCATTCTGTCTTTTATTATTAGTGGTTCACTTAATTTTATGAAAAAATATATATATTTTAAACGTTAAGAGGAAAGGTGAAATCTCACTTTTGAAGTAAAAGCAACTTTACAAAAATAAATACATGTATTCATTTCTGATCCCTGAAGTAATGTTCATGTTTTGTGTTGGCATCTTATTTTAACATCCTGGATTTTCAGGAATGTAAAATTAAAGACAACATACGTAGCTTGGTTTTGTTTACAGTAAAGCTTGGAAGTGTGTTTTGCCAAAATCCATCTATTTGGAAACATCATCAAGTAGGGTATTGCGTTCTGCTGCTCTAATTCAACAGCCACTGTGAGGTGTTGTGTTTATGTAATTTGGCTGAGTGATGCATAGCTGGCATAGAAAACTGAATTGTACAAGTCTATATTTAATACGGATGTTCCGAGCCTCTCACTTTGACACTAGATGTATCTGCCTGGGGCAGAGCAGGGGCTCTAAGAGATTTAGAGTCATTCTTATATTTTCCGAATAGAGGGCTCTTCTGTATAATACAGCATTCAACGAGTCATATTGTAGCTATTATCTCTATTCTTCCTATAAATTGACTCTCAGAAATTGAAATCTCAGCTGTAAGTCTTTACCATTTATTATAGTGTAACTGTAGTTCCCAATGTATCATAAAGGCCTGATTTACTTCATTTATACTAAATCATCACTGAGTGAGTTCTGTCATACATTTCTGGGCTTGAAACCTTGACTGGGCTGCCGTTTGCTTCATACAGGGCTTAATTGTGGGAGATTAAACCAACTCCAATGTGCTGTAAACTCGAGAAAACTGGGGGTCTGGGACTGGTCTCACCCTGTGTGGAGCCTCATTAGGGCAGGGGTGGAGCCCAGCAGCGCTGCGCAGTGACTTCAGCAGCAGCTGAGGCGCCGAATCAGCACTGAGCAGCAAGGAGGGCGGGTAGTGGGTGCCAACATATCCCAGAATGCCCTGGTATGAAGACAGGTCCAGTTGGTGCCAAGGAAGAGAGGTGGACTGGACCAATAGACTCAGGAGAGGGGAGTCCTGGAGGGTAGGGAGGAAATAAGGAATTAAGAAGCCACAACAGGACTGACCAAAATTGAATCAAAAAAGAATCCGGATTTACCTGTTGACTCAGGATTTGTTCCTCCTTTGCCAGAAAAACTAGCATGTAAAGTAGATAGACTAGCATGGTATGTGTCTCCTTCTGAGCACCCATGTCTGTTAGAGTTGGATATGTCGTTGAGGTGGGGGGAGGTTGTAAGTGGTCACTGAGGACACTGACCCAGTTTACTTCACATAACACTTCTCCCAGAAAGAGGAAGCAGCTCTTGGGACTTCCTCGCTCAACCTGCAGGCACAGGGAGAAGAGAAAAATCAAAATGGATTATACTCTTGATTCAATAATTAGACTGATTCCATTTACACCGCCTGCCTAGCTCTATCCCTTTATTCTAACTTTACCATTCATAGATTGGCAAATACTATTATTAAACTGTGGGACTTGTAATGACTCAATGTTTTTTAATTTGTGCATATTCAGCACTGCAGCCTCTCCAGATCTATGTGGGTCTTAGAAGACAGGAACTTGTTTCCAGGAACAGACACAGTCAGGCTAATAATAGGAGCTATGGGCGAAGGATTGAGGTCTCAAATTAACATGCTTCCCTGTGTCATGCATGTCTAGACCAGAGGGGGGTCAGGGTGAGGAGTTGGAGGGTAGAGTGACTCACTTTGAATAGCTGCTCCATCAGCTGGGTGTCGGGGTGCAGGTGTCTCCAGGGCAGGCTGCGGAGGTGTGTGTGATACAGGTAGAGCAGGTACTCCGGTGTGCGGGGGGCCGTGCAGCTCTCACAGTACTGCATCATACACAGCCACAGAGCCCCTCTTTGCCCGGGCAGCAGGCGCTCTGACACACACACACACACACACACACACACACACACACACACACACACACACACACACACACACACACACACACACACACACACACACACACTCTCACACACACACACACACACACACACACACACACACACACACACACACACACACACACACACACACACACACACACACACACACACACACACACACACACACACACACACACACAGTAAGTAAGTACGTTCGTTTAACAGCACTCAGGTATGTGTGAACACAGGACTCCAGGAGACCCACCTCTGAACTTGTGATGCAGTGTGTCAGTGAGCTGAGCATACAGGCCAACCAGACATCCTGCCGCTACAGCGTCAGTCTCCAGCCAGGGGTAGCACTTCAGGTTACTGAGACAAAGAGACACAGATATTAAAATCACCTTTGTTTGACATCATTGTTCTTCTGGAAAGCACACAACTGCTGCTGAGATCACAGTTCCAACTATGGCAGCAACTAAAGATTATTTTCATTATTGAATAGTATGCTGCTAAATGTTTAGTCAATAATATGTCTGTCTGTCTGTATGTATGTATGTTTTTTTTTTAAAGGTATTCGGTTAAATATATATTAAATGGAAAAATGCAGAAATTCTCCAAATTCTGAAAAAGCATTTGATGAAACTTTTTGAAGACAATTTCATAAACATTTAACCAATTATCAAAATACTTGGACATTTTTGATCTACTAATTTGTGGGGTCTTTTCTCTCTGAGCCGTGCAATGTTTATGGTTTCTTTGCAATGTTTACTGTGTATTATAGATACGAAATTCCCTTGGTTTCCCTGCTGTCCATTAACAAAAAAAGGCAATCTGACAAACTTGTGGAATGCGAGTAAATTAGATTCCTTGACTCGTCTCTGTCTGTGCTCTCTTCTGTGTCACATCCTCCTGACTGACGACAATTCCCACCATGTGACTGCTGAGGGAGTGTCATGCTTACCCGCCATCCTCCGTGTCCAGAGGGAAGATCCAAGGCTTAAATAACTTCCCGATCTTACTGTGTAGGTCCTGCAGAGCTGTGAGAGTGCAAGACATATTTCACTTGTTTATACTGACGGATAACAACAAAGTAAAACATTAGGTCAATGTAAGGACGTTTGGCAGTTACTTTTCATTATTTTGACGCTTCCCACTGACTCTCTGGCGAGGCTGTTGAGCTGCACGCTGATCAGACCACCAATCAGATGCTCCCAGAAGGACACCACCTCGGTGATGTAGGGAGTCCATGCTGAGTAGAGGCCGAAACTGCGGAGGTCGGCCTTACTGAGACGACTCCGCATGAAGTAATCACTCAGCCAATTAACGCTCTCATCCACCTGTTGGAAGCCAATTAAATGACACAGTTTGATTAATATTGAATGTTTAAGCATCATACAATTCAATGAGATAGGATGACAGTTTTATCCCACAGGCCATAAGAGTGCTAAACTCCTGAGCTCTGTGCCTTCACAACTTCATACCATTCATCTGTTTGCATCTCATATATATATATATATCTATTATTTCAATAAACTGTGTTTTATTTCACTGTACAGCATTTCATTTTACACTCTATGTTTGGATCATCTTGTTATTTTTTAAATCAAACTGAATATGCACAAATATTAAGTGAGTTCACGTCTCCTGCCTTACTTACACATTAGTCTTGCACTATTTTATTTCTACTCAGTTTCTTCTTGCACTATGATTGCATTTACTGTATTTTATTTAGTTGTATTTCTTATATATATTTATGTCACATAGTTTGAGGGGCCTGTGACTTTTTCATTGCATGTCTACACTGTATATACACACTGTATATATGCTGTGCGTATGACAATAAAGCCATTTAAACCTTTTGAGACATTTTGCAAGATTCTGTCCTATTAGACCCCACCCCTTCGGCGGGTCCGAAACCGCAACATCTGCAAGCAACAGTGTCTGAGGGCTTCTTAAGATTTAATAAACTATGAATGTTTCATATATCCATGTAAGGGGAAGAAACTCAGCTAACTGATGATTTTTTATTTTTTTGCAAAGAAAAACACAGCCTCTGAATTAGCCGTGTGCGAAAAAATCTTAACGCTGTTAGCACAGAACTCTAGCTATACCGATCGATATACTAATTGGATCTGCACAAACAAGCTTAGATAACATTCTGAGAGTCCATAGATTATATAAATATAAGGATCATCACTGAGCGATCAGAACTCGTGACAGGGGAAGCAAATACAGACTACACACAACGTAGCTTTGGGTAGCAAAACACGGAGATATGCTCACTTTAGCTGTTATTCTGATCAAAAAGCATGTTCAATGGCATTAAAACGAGAAAAAACGCGGCTGAAGGTTAATCCATAGGTTATAGCAATGTGTCTGTCACTTTGAAAAAATTATTGATAATCCATAATTCAATTTTTATGCAAAAATCGGAGAACAAAAATTAGCTGCTAATGTTAGCCAGAGTGTGTTGCAGCTCCGGTTTTGGCTACGCGTCACTCTCACTCCTTATTTGGTAACCTGTGTGTGTATGTGGAACTTTCCCTCGATCCCATTGGCTCTAGCGGTTAAAAAGAGATGTCAATCATCAAAATCGACCAATGGGTTCCAGAGAAACGGCAAAAACGCCCATTTCCACCCAAATGGCCCCAGAGATGGAGTTTTCTTTGCTAAACCTCTCTAAAAAGGTCAAATGTCACTTGTTTTGCATCAATCTAGATACAGGGTACTTATTATATGTTGTACTTTGGATTCCTAAAGCTTTTAGTCTACTAACCCATCATCCAAGGGTAGTTTTCACTGTAAGTAAAAAATAATTTTTGGACGGATAATTTACAGTTTTTTACTATGTTCAATCTGAATTTTCTTTCAAATAAAAAAACATCTATATTGATTCTGACTTTTCTACATCCAACTCACAGGTTTATCATTACTTTGAGAAAAAAGATTATTAATTTTCCCCTTTTAGAAGTGTAGCTATGGTCATTTGTTGTGGAAATGTCCTTTTCGAGCCTGAGACCTGAAACACAGGCTTGGGGTCTAACAGTTAACACAGGAGTTACCTGCTGATGGGAGAGGCTGATGGGGGATCTGTAGGGAGCTGTGGGTCCAGCAGAACGGCCGGAGACATCAGGGGTGCTCTGTACTGGTTCAGCTTTGATCTTGCTACTACGAGTCGGAGGTAAACAGCCGAGCACTCGCAGAGTCACCTTCCAGCACTCTGGACTCAGTAACTGGTCCGAGGAACCTGGTGACGTTAAGAAAGGTGAGGTGAGGTTTGTTTTGTTAGAAAAGTTGCAAATCAAACACCTAAATCTAATATTTTTGAAATAAAAGTACTATAATAGATCTCAGCATTTGTGCCTTCATTTGGAATCATTTTATATCATGGTAACAAAAACAGTCTATTTGTCTGTCACACAAACACATTCAGTTGTCTTGACAAACATTGGCAAGTGGATTTGATTCAGTCGCTTGATAGAATGATTCAGCTCGCTTCGGTTTTGTTAACTAATTCATTATATTTTTTGTTGGTGGGAAGATGAGTAGGAGACATGCTCTCAGGATGAATGCGTTTGATGAATCACACGATGAGCAACAAACAGTCCTTGCTCCTAGGTGCATTACCAGCCAATTTCTAACACAGCATAAGAGACAAATACATTTTTGTATAGCTGCTGTCTTTGCAAGTTAGTGTTTAGTCTGAACCAGTGGCCAAGGCCAAGAACCACTTAGCTGAAAGAGAAAAGGAGCATGGCCCCACTTATTATATATTTAAATTAGTTGCATATTAAACTGGGCCTTCAAAAACTTGAAGAGAGGCCATATATAAAACACTCATCTTCCTAGTGTGTATACATATCATCTATTAAAATAACAATAATACTTACAACAAGTAGACAATGTCCATTATGGATAGATTTGAATAGTGATGTTGTGTAAATCAAATGGGTAAAGGTCCATTTATGAATGCTAAAAGTTAGATTGATGTTACTGTAATGTGTATTTTCCAACATATTTAAATGTTGAGGACCACCTCAGGGCCATGGACCCTCTGTTGAAGACCAATGACCTGAACCTTTCATGTAGTGTTCTACAGGCAATTGTTTGAGGAAAAACACACAATTGATGATTGACTGAGTAAAAGTTGTGTTTCAAGTTCAAGTTGTGGCTTTATGGGTTCATAAGTCATTTGACTAATCAGTTTAAAACATCTGCACACAACAAGGAAACACACTTACTGGTCATCAGAAGACGCAGGCAGTCACTGTAATGATCAGGGAAATGGTGGCGTAGAAGCCAGGTCCAGTGTTTGGTGAAAAGGTGGAAAGGTGGAAGAAATTCTGGTTCAGGGTCTCGCCCGCAGACGCAGAGGGCTCCGTGGACCAACTCCAGCAAACGGGTCCTCTCCGAAAACACAGGATGGGATTCATTCAGCCACTGGGACAAATCAAACTGAATGGGGAGAGGTAAAGGGGGTTACTGTGACTGGACTGCTTAAGACATATTGTATTTCTTCACTGTGTCCAGGCTGACCTTTGTGAGCAGCATGAAAATGACATCAGAACTGTCAGGGTGTAAGGATGTCACCACGTCTTGGTAGAGAAACACCAGCTGAGTGGGTGCTGAGTTGGGAGTGAAGAACGGGGAAATGAGCGGGCAGAGACGACTGTGCTCCAGGATCCGTTTCAGGACAGGACCGCATTCATTTGCATTGCCTTGGATAAACACCTGGACACAAAACAAGAATATAATGTCAGTCAATTCAAGCAAGTTTTATACATTTGAGGCTACAGCTAGTGATTCTATAAAAATAAACCTTTATTTTAACAGAGTTATGTTTTACTCTTTTCCCCCAGGGCTCTCATTGGAATCCTGGAATGCACGACTGTCAGGATATATTGATCGTTGTAGAAAACAAGACAACAAGTCAATTTCAATAAAGTTACCAATTATAACTGTAAAGACTGAACAGAGTAATGAGAGTAAACCGGCCCCCTTTAGCAATTGTTTAGTCACAGCTGTGTCCTAGTTAATCCCTGAGCAGCAGTGTTTCTGGTTCAAGTAGGGTTCACAAACGTAGATATTTACTTTGTGCATTCCAAATCCAATTAATCTCGTACTGCTCTGTGTGTGTGGATGTGTGTGTATGCGCACCTGTCCCAGTATCTCCACACATGAGGAGAGGTACTGGCGTGTTGGGGGATGTCGCAGTGTGTCTTCACACACAAAGGAGACCACCTGGTAGAAGGCGGAAACGCCGACATGCTGCACTGCCGGTAGCTTCTGTGCCTTATATATATTCACCAGAGCGCTGAACACAAAAAAATGCATTAGTCAAATCATCAGAATCAAAAAACTTGTTTTGTTCGTTCAAAAATTATATTTATTGTGATGTAGTTTCTGTTTATACTGACGTGATAAAGTTCTCTGTGTGGACCGCAGCCTGGGCCAGGCTCTGAGGTGGAGGCGCCATGGCGTCAGCTTGAAGCTTCTTGACGTCCCTGCGCAGTGACGTTATCTGAGTCTGCACTGCCTCCTGTCTCTGGAGGCGCTCACACTACGCAGTTACAGAGAAGAAACACAAACACATTAATAGATCATGGCAAGGAAATTATAAAATGTGGCTTGTAGGGAGTTTTAGAAGTCGTACTGTGACAGTGATGTTTGCAGGTCCCTGGCACGGCTGCCCGCCCTTCCCTTTACACTCCAGTGCCATGATGACCTGCTCCGGTTGGTTCTTATACAGCAGAGGAAGGCTCTCCAGCAGCTCCTGCTCCATCGCCACCTGCTGAGCTTCACGTGTAACTGAAATCCTGCAACAGGATGAACAAGTATTTTTTTCATGTTTCAATGTGTAGCATTTTGTTTGAGTAAAACCAAGTGACAGCAGGTCTGTGTGTGCATGTTGGCCCTACTGATGATGTTTCAATATGTGTGGGACCCCATGTACCTGGCCTGATCCTGCAGGATGCGGAGGTCCTGCTGCAGCAGTTCAGCGGCAGCTTTAGAGTCAGTGAGGCAGGTGGTGGGGACTTCAGCTACTGGAGGCTTTAGCTTCTGCAGCTCTGGAGCAGGACAGGGAACTGGATGCTTCTGCAGGTTGGACAAGATTCGCTCCCTTGCTGCGCACAGAGACACAAAGCACAACAATAAAGATAGTTAATACTAAGAAGAAGTAATTATTATGTTCAACATTTACATATCTGCTGGAGTTAAACTTTCTGTAATCTTTTGGATCTGGATATTAAACTTTGGATGTGTACCATTCTTGAGGCTGGTGTAGTCGGTGAAGCCGGGGTTTTGGGCCTGCAGGAAGATGGGCTCACTCTGAACCTTTTCCCACAGAGACAGAACCTCTCTCTCGTCATACTGCATACGTTCCTGGTCCACATACTCCAGCCATAGTTCCTAGAGCAAAACAATACAATACATACTGAAACGTACCATCTACATGATGTGACAGTTTTTACTAAACTGTTACAACCGCTGTACCACATGTAGAATGTACCTCATTCTTAAATGTAAACACACATAAAGAGAAACCCACCTGATGCCGCTGCATGACCTGTGCCAGTCTGTGTGGTTCATACTCGGGAGGAAGAGAGGGAAGATATACTTCCTGCTTCTGTAGATTTTCATCATCCAACCACATGGCAAACACACCAAACAACCTGTAGGCAGCAAATCATTGGAGATTTAGAAGCCTGGTAACACACTACTGGCAGCCAAACAACAGGAAGGGTGTATATGAGTGCACGCATTAAACATCAGTGACCTACCTGACCAGCTCTGTGTGAAGATGAGGAGAAGTGAGGTGAGGGGGGCGAGGACTGCCAGGGCTTTCTTCGCCCTGGCCGTCTGGTGAGGGTGTGTGTGGGGGGGGCACCCTGAGGGCCTGGCTGGCTGCGTGGTGGAAGTCAGACACTTCCTGTATTCTCTGTCTCAGGTCTCTGAGTAAAGCGGCCTGAGAAGACGCCTGGAAAAACCGCCGGCCGATACATCCTCCTGCAGCCAGCCTGGTGGAGGACACGTAGAAAAAGATGATTGGTTCCTTTACACAATTGTGGATTTTAAACTTTTCAAATTTCCATGACCATTTACAACTCATAAATAAACAAGAAGAACAGTAAAGAAGTATTACTCCAAATGTCCAAACAGTTACTTTGTTCACATCTCTTGAATTGTCCCTTCAAACCACAGGCACACTCAATACATCATTACAGAATACAGAAGAAACACAACTGTTTATAATATCAATATATTTTCAAATATTTAATTACAATTTTGATTTAACTTTCTTCTGGATAACTGAATAAGAATGAGGCAACATTAGTTATTTGCCTACATCATAAATAATAACTCAATATCAACATTGGTCATTTGGGGGCCATTAAATATTGAATGTAGACTTGCTCTGCATTTATCAAATATATTCTGTTATATTTATTTTCAACCACATGGAGAAATGTAAGACATTTATGAGATGGTAAACATGACACCAACACATATTAGAGCCACGCTAAGGGCAACTGCTACAGAAAAACAATTGCCATTAAATTACACATAGTGGAAAGTTATCCTTATCCGAGATTACAGAAATTATGTTTTACATGTTTAGATTTGAATTAGATTCTTCGTAGTTCGTAGTTTAGGGATAGAACATCGTACCCATACTCCGGTCCCGGCTGTCTGAAGTAGAGCTGCAGGAACTTCTGCCACACCAGGGGGAGGATGGGGTGATCAGGAGGCGTGGCCAAGGCCTGACACGCCCAGCGGTAAACCTGCAGCCGCTGCAGAGACGGAGCGACCGGCAGCTTCAGCCTCTGCTGCGCCTTCTGGCTCAGACACGGACACAGGGTTAAAAACATAACCAAAACCGCAAAACACTCACTACCATGCCACTGCCCTTTGACCTTGCAAGTATTCTGTTTTAGCTTAGTAAAATGTCCAACAGTGCAATATCGAGGACACATTTTTTTCGTGTGCTGTATTGTAAAACATCTTGTAAATTCTCAGTGCCCGGTGATAGTAAACTATTGAAATTACCAACAGTAATCCTGATATGTCCAAATCAACAAATGTATACATTTTTGAGTATATATCTGTATACCTTTAAGGCTTGATCAGGGGAAATGTTGGGCTCAGACAGAAGCTCATTTTCAACACAGCGTCTGAGCTGAGAATCCTCCTCGAACAGGCCCTCCATGTTCAGCACCAGCCAGGCGAACCACACCTACAAACACACAGACGAGTGAGGAGAACTTCACTGATATGATCGAGAGTCCTAGCACGTACTGATGGTGCTCTGGGGTCCCTCACCTCTGCACTCAAGGATTGGCCCTCTACGAATGAGGGCGTGGCATTTCCAGCAATCCAGCCAACCAGAGAGGAGAGCAGACCACGATCTCCATGGTAACCCAAGGCATTCTACAAAAGGTACCAAAAAAATGGGAAAAGTTACAGCTATCGTTTGTGAAACTGTGCGTACTACCTGGTGCTAGGTCCCTGAAGTTCCCCTGATGGAAATATTTTACTGAATCCTAGTGGGCACGTTTTTCTTTTAATAATAATGTTACCATAATGTGATTTAAAGCTTAATGAGTGAAAGGTAATTGTTCAGCACCCCTAATTAATTAGCTCTTTCTCAAACTCTAATGTGGGGCCCTTTAATGTTAATGTAATATTTATCTTTATAATGTGACTGCAGGCGGTTTGCAATGCTTCATTTATCATATGCACCTATGAGACCTAAAAAGCCCCTAAATAATGCAAACCTCTAACACCACTGAGTAAATACCTTGTGCTGTTGGTACAGGAGTTTCTGCAAACATTCCTCCTGATGGTGTGTGAATGCTGCACAGCAGATCTGATCCAGGAGGAACAGGACCGTTTTGTCCCGGTACCAAAGGTTCTGCTGAGTCAAAATCCCCAACCAAAACTCCAGCACCGCTGCAGCACCAACACGACCGGGCTTTGAGCTCTCCACCACATGACTCTGAGAGATAAACAAACACATGTATGCATATTCTCTCATATGAGCCCTAGATGTGGACTTGAAATATATTATTATAATAAAAGCTTGGGACAAACCTGAATGACACTGTTCAGCAGTCGGACATTGTCTCCATAGGCCGTTCCTGTGAGGAGGGGTGCGACCCGATGTGTGACCTGCTGTGTCACACCTTGAGGACACACACTGTCGTACTGCAAGAACAACTGGATACAACTCACAAACCTGCAATAAAGAACAAATGTAAGTGTTGGAGATTATCTTCTACTGTAAATATATGTTATGGGCTGTGTGTGAAGGATGTATCTTTCTTACTGAGAGTTATTCAGCAGGTAGAAGCTGAGAGGGTAGGTGGGGGGTAAGATGTTGTCGAGAAGATGCACAGCGGCTCTCAGGTGGCGAGATTGTATCAGACTTTTCAACAAGCCGACTCCATCAGTGCAAAAGTGTTCCAGACTAGAAAAAAACAAAAAAAACAACAGGAAATTAACTTAAAGTAGCTACAAGGAGTTTTTAACTACTTATTGAACAATCTAATGCTGATTACTGAATTAAAGCTATTCCTGCTAGACTGGGATATAATGTGTATAATGAATGTATAAAATTAATAGCAAGAGATGGTAATACATCAATATATGAATTTATGTATTCATGTTCGTGGCTCAAACAAGGTTAGCTTTGTTTCACAATTGTCATATACATATCCACACATAGATACATAACCTATTGTATATACATCCAGAATCGACATAAAATGAAAGTTCCTTGTTTGTTTTAATTTAAATTGTATGTATAAATCAACCGTAAGTATCAGGCATGGTGTGGGTGAGTACAAACCTATGCCCCACTGTAGTCATGGCAATGGACAGGTAGCACCCAATAGGGATGCCTGCTTTTACAGCCCTGAGAACAGAGTGCATGCTGGGAGTGTGTGTGAGCTCTGGAGGCGGGTTGGACGACAAAGCCGGGACGGACCAGGCTCCTTTAGGGTTCTGGGCGTTGCCATGGAGCTTAAGCCTTAGCAACAGTTGCCAAGCCCATTGACTAAAGGATGCCTCAGGAGAGACGCCCAAACGAAGGACACTGGCGAGATAAGACACCTGCAGGGAGGAGGACAGAAAGGTGAAAAAGGAAACAAGCCATGGTGATTCACACTGAAGGCCTGTCAGCAAAGAGCGGGCGTGTCACCTGTTTGATTCCCTCTGATATCAGGCCACTGTACGGTTTGTCAGTGAGGTACTTCTGGTAGGCTTCAGCCACCAGCAGAGCCACTTCACTGTGGAGAGATGAAGGCAAAGCCAAGGAGCCGTCCTGCAAGAGGAAACAGGTTCAACTACAAACCCATAACTGTACTGGAGATATCTGGTCACAGTCAATGAGTCACTGACTACCTGTGTGTAATCCCAGTGAAGACCCTCCAGGACGACGCAGGCCAGCCGGTTCTCCACAGTGGACAGAGGGTGCTGGAGCAGCCAGGCTCCGATCACACATATCTCCTCTTGCCGAGGCCGCCACAGACTCAGAGGCAGCTCTTTGCACAAGTACAGAGCCACCTAACACACAAACACACAAAAAGAGAAAGTCATGAGTTGGATGTGAATGGTAAATTAGATATTTTCCTTTAGATAGAAAATAGAAAAGAGATACTAACCATTCCCACAGATTGGATGGTCTCTCTCAGTCTCTCCAGGAGAACAGAGATGACAAAGGGATGGGCAGTAGCAATGGCAGCCAACAACTCCCTGCCCACTTTAGAGTAAGTTTCTCTGGTAGACACACTCACATAAGACACCTGGGAACAAACATTTTAAAAGAGTGTCAAAGAACAATGTAGATACTTTATGGTTCCCACCCAAAGGACCAGGATGATGAATCTTTCTCCAGTGTTATTTAACTGTAAAATATTCAATTTTTTCTATGATACCCTCCTTCACATAGGTTACCTTGGCACTTTTTAATAAAAAGAATAGTGTTTATATGATGTACTATACAGTAAATAAAGCAGCTTTGTTTAAAATGTAAATTACTCTACATCTTTGTTTTATACCTGGCGCTCCTAGTATTTTCTCCTTTTATACCTGGTACACCAGCAGAGTTATGGTTGTGATGAATGCAGGGTCAGAGTGCTGAGTCGGTGTCGCCATGTGTGCTAATGCAGTGAGGAGGGAGATGCCATCAGAGCTGTTCACTTCACACAGCCAGTGCTCAAACCTGTCCTGGTGCTCTAGATCTGTAACAGAAGAAAGAAAAAGATTACAGTGGCACTGGCAACAATCAAAATCAGGCTGAGAGGAATAACACAACCAACTTTTTTTGAATATGGTAAAAATTTCAATTCAATACATAGATAGAATTGTCTTAGCAATTGAGTTTGAGTAGTTTGAGATAAGTAAAACACCACCAGTCTTCAAAAATGTGATGAAGCTGTGGGGTACCATCTAAGCATCACTACAATGCCCATGCTAGTTAAATATGTTAAGATTTGAAAGATCATATTTTTCCAGGTTACGAGTGTATACTGGTACCTCTAAGAGCTTGGATGCAGGAGCGTGTGTCATTAGCAGTGCCGAGAGTTTCCAGTCCTGCTGTCTCTGCGCACTGCATCACATAAAGGACCCTCCACAGCATGGAGCTGGATAGGGTCCCATACGGCATCTCGGACATAAACAACCAAATGCCCAACCTGTGAGGGAGGACCACAGAGTATAAATGTCAATTCAGTAAAAACGAAATCGAGTTGAAATCAAAACAAAGGTTAATTTCTCACCTTTTATTTCTGAGCACATGTAAAACAGCTCTGAGGAAGAGATTGTCGTATTCCACCTGCAGTTTGTCCAAAGACAGAGTGTGTCCATGAGAGCTGGATCCACCAGCACCAGCTACACTCACATACTGGGCCCAGTGATCACTGACGTAACACACTGTGATTCTGAGGAAACAGAGATAAGACAGCATTATGAATATTTAAGGTTATATGATACATGTGCATTGTTAGTGTATATCATTGGTGCTCTGACCGTATGATGTGTCCTATGCGTTTAACCAGCTGTCTGTATCGTGCCCTGTTGTAGGTTTGTAGACCAAGAGCGAGAATTTCGATGAGTGAGGAGGCAAAAGCAAAAACACGCATCATCTTCTGACTGGAATAGGCCTGGGGTTCGTACACACCTAGGGGGGAAGTGAGGGTGTCAGTTGATACAGTGAGTGGTAAACCAACAGACAGATGGACAGTCAGACGGACAGTCAGACAGACAGACGGACAGACAGACAAACAGACAGACGGACAGTCAGTCAGACAAACAGACAGACGGACGGACAGACAGACAGACAGACAAACAGACGGACGAACGGACAGTCAGACAGACAGTCAGACGGTCTCCCTTACCCTGCTTGCTCATCCCCAGCATGTGTGAATAGAGCTGCTGGAACGGGAACTGTGTGAGCAGGGAGATCAGATCCTCCTCACAAAGCAACAACCAGCTGCTGTCTGGGTCCTCGTCCTAAACACAGAGAAGACAAACGCAGGTTAAAAGGTTATTTTTTATTTGTGTACTTCTTTGCTTTAAGTGCTGTCATGTCAGTGTATGTCTTTGGTAGTTAATTATCTAGTTTAGCATGTATGTAACGTTTTTTGTTTTTTGGGTGGTTGTTTTTTGTGTGTTGCCTTTTGTTTGTGCTTGTAAATATTGAAAAAAAAGAACCACATGATGGGCTTTATTTGACCCTTCGTTAGGCAGTAAAACGTTTTAAAAGCAAGATGCAATTGAAGGCTACTAAATGTTAATTACATACATAAAAGAATAACACAAATATGAAAGTTTACAAAATGATTACATACAAATTCAATGAAGGGTAACTTCAAATGTTAATGTTTTGTAAAAAACATATTTTTCCAAGGTTCCCAAAGTGGTTCCTAAGTAAAACATTAGTACCGGCAGCATTCGTGCTTTTAAGAAGGAAGATTGATATTTAAATGGTGATTTGACACCTTTCATACAACAGCTTTAAATATGACTCAGAAGATGAGAACAAAGACCGGAACGTTCCGGTATATTCATCATCTGACATCCTCAGTGACACATCGCATTTTCTTGAGAGACATTCAGACTGTTTATTTTTTAATATAATGGCAATGCAATTAGTGAGGCAAAACAGAACATATACTTTCTTTTAGTATTAAGTGTTCTACTTATTATTTAATGGAATCATATAGACGAAATAAATTGGTTATTGGCTGTTTTCTTATTAACAACTTTTCCATTTTACCATGAAAGCATCTACAGTCGTCCAACATATTGACTTATCCCCATTTTATTTATCCGTTTTAAAACTGTGTCAGAGTTTTGTTTCTTTTCTCAAAATGCAGATATTGCCTGTCTATACATACCTCCTCCCCCCCTTCATCCACTAACGTCCAGTTGCCAGAGGCGGGTCCAGAGGCTGCTGAGCTCTGGCTCTCACATGGCTTCAGATGTCCCAGAAACTCTGCACGGTGTCTGAGTCAAAACACACAAGTCACTGGTTAGAGATGTGAGGTTGTTAGAACCTGAAAGAATATCCTGGACAACCAAAGAAATAAATACTGAACTGTTAACAGTGAGCGGGTTAGAAAGAGTAATCGCCACATGGGGTTCAATATTTACCTTGTAGGTGACATAAGGACGGCCAGAGCTTGCATAAAGTGTTGCACTCCACTGGTGTTTCCCCAAACTTGTATCTGAGGCAGAAATAGGAAAGAAAACTCCAGTCAGTATGTAAAACAACTAATGTGGCAACAATAAATGATATATTGTGTGTGTGTTACTAACCTGAAGGAAGGGTGCAGCCCATTTGCCAACCCCCGCAGGAGAGCAGAGAAGATGGCACAGCAGGTACAGGTGCTCTCCTGACCCTCCAACATGCAGCAGCACCGCCACCTGGAGAGTACACCACAACCAGTTGAACAACAACAAATGTCAACTAATGTAACCAAGAGTAAGAAATGTGTTTGTGTGTGTATGAGTACCAATCTCTCCAGCCATTGATGGATGTCTGTCTGGAACGGTGTGTCATCCAGGACTCTACGAGTGAAGCTGAACAGGACACTGATTGCCTCTTTCAAGGGTCGGAGAGAACAAGGCTGTGTTTTGCTGCCGGAACAATCTGATAAAAATAAAACACATAGCTGATGTAGAGTTGGTGCGCGGGCTGTATGTCAGGAATTGTGGTGGTCACTTGAAAATAGAGATTGAGTTTAAGCTCTCAATCGCTCGTTTCAAAGGGACCTTGAGAGAACATTTACTGAGGCAATCAATCAAGTGAAGTAATTTTGTCTAAGACTTTTGTACAATTACTCTTCTTTTTACAATGACATTTTAAGTCACTTCAACATTGGCTTGACTTTTTAGAGCAACATGTTGGTGAATGGAAATGTATTCACCTTTTAGAAGGCCGTACAAGTATGATTCCACCTGGAGGCGTGACAGCAGAGCAGTGTAGGCATGAAGCGCCACCTTCTGATGAAGCAGCTCACTGCGAGCTTCAAACAGTCTGCTCAGCTCGGCCAGCACACTCTGACTGAACTCTGCCTGCTGGAAGCGGTGGTATCCACACACCTTCGACTGATCTGCACACAAACCCTGTAGAGAAGTATTAATAACAACAATGTCATTAGAGCAAAAGGACATTAGTTAGTTGTTTTCCCTACAAACTATATTTATGTGTTTACCACCATACCTGAAGTGTGAGCTGTTCATCTCTGAAGCTCCAGAGACGATTCTGAGTGCTCTTGCAGTCCGAGGACTGTGTGTGGAGCTGTGTGTGTGACTGAGTAAGCTGTCTACGACAGCGCCAGTAGTTCTGCAGTAGTTCGGTCAGTTCGTGGTTCTCCTGCCGGGCAAGGCCACAAAACTGGGCTGCACACACTTCCACACCCTCTAACAAGGCCCTCAAACCTCCGGCAGGCTCCCACACACTCAGCTGCTCCAGTGAGAACGGCTGCAAAAGAAAAACATGAGATGAGAGAGGTTTTCTCACATGTTTGCATGGACACAATGAGTTCAGAAAATGGTTCACTATGTTATTACCTGGATCTAAGCATTAAAAGCACTCACATGTGTTTATATGTGCTATTATAATGTTGTGTAATGATGAATATATATTTATCAAAAATAATTGGTACTGATATGGTTTGAACCATAACCACAGGTAGAGGCAATTGACAGAGAGATCAAAAATAATCTGCTGAATTGGTTAATTTATGTGCAGTCGCATTAGAAGGATATATTTTTATTTATAAGCTGACATTTCCAAGAGTATAATAAACACTCTAGTTGTATCCATTAAGTCATTTTCTGTTTAAAACAACCCACAGCGGAACAATCTAATTTGATGTCCTCGCTTGGTGAATGAGATCACAGTACCTGCATTTCTGGAGCTGTCTTGGGTAGTTCTGGGTAAAGTTTTCTCCTAGAAAGTTCTGCAACAGATTCAACAAGCTGAAAACTTGGAAGGGAGGACTCCTGCTCAGGAAGCGCCAACACTGCAGGTCCTTTCTCCCTCTCTTTCACGGCTTCTTGACAGAGCGACATCATGGGGCCTTCCTCCAGGGTTGGGAGACATGGGTACAGTGCAGGGGCACTCGGGGCATGTGGGATCTGAAACTGAGTTGAAACACAAGGCTGGTTCCATGATTGTGTGTCATTTCCTAACTCAGTGTTCTGTTCTTCTACTTTAAGCTCGGCCCCCTGATCGGCAACTCCCCCATCCTCCTCTTCTTCATCTTTTGACTCTGTCAGAGGTACCGTCTCCTGTGGCGTCAGCAGTGATTGTAAAGTCTGATTTAGAACTGATGTGGATAAAGTATGTGATGAGGACGTCTGATGTTTCTCAGAGGGTCGATCTGATGGCTGTGCTGTGATCTTGGGGGTCTGAACAGAGTCCCGTTGCTCCTCCACTGGCTCCTGATAGGACAGGCTGAGGGGGATGTCAGTGAAGGCCTCATCACAAACAGCTGAGGGAGCTGTGGCACCTTTCTGTTCCTCGGCCTGCTTCTGCTTTCTGACCAGCTGAAAACATGTAGAAAACAAAATCAGATACAAATACATTATTAATAAAAAGTAATTGGTAACTCAGGGTATGTAGCTTTTTTCCACTTGTGACAAAGAGCATGTGACTAAAGTGAAAACACCATGATGATTGATTGATTGATTTCATTTATGGATTATGTCAAATACAGAAGCATAACATCTAAAAGATAACAAATTAAAGTGACATTTTTAATTCCATCATGATCCCAAGATGTTAGAAGACAAGAAAACTAAAGAAATATATGACATTCTACACGAACACTTAACAAAAACACATCACAACATGAATATGGCAGATCTAAAAAATGATATTATCGGAACAGCATAGTGTCCCAGTGATTAGCTCTGTCATATAAAACGAGTTTTGCTTAAGACATAAAACAATGTTTGATTGGATACTCTCATTAGTCTGTAGCTGTGAGAATAAGTGTTTTCTTGCTTTGTAATGGACTGAATACATCTATCCTCCTGCCTAACAAGACCACAACTTGACAGGCACAGAATTTCTACCTTAAAGAAAGAAGAATTAACTGTTTGATCACCTGAGATTTTCCGCTGGTTTTTGCTTTGGTTCTCTTTGGTCTTACAGCCTCCATCTTTCAGCTTTTTACGCAACTCAGATCACATTGACATCCAGCTGACCGAGATGTCTCCGGAAGGAAACACTGCTGATCATCTGACAACCAACATCTTCACACCTTAACCGGATAAAGACAAAAACAAACCATTAGCTGGAATAGCTCGCATGGTCTGTCCCGCGATAAGCAGCAGTAAGTGGCTGGCTGTGTTGTCAAGATAAACACTGTTCACGGGTTGTAAACAAAACACTCTTCTGTGGCCGCTGAGAAAAAAACGTCTCTTTCAAGGCAAGGAAACAACTAGCATGTCTTTCAGCATAGATACAATATCTAGGGAACACTTTTCAGGAGAAACAAAACCAATCCCTGTTAATAATCTCCAGCTGTCGTTAGCAAAACAACTGTAGACGCTTTACCAATGCAAAGCTAAGCTAACACGTAGATGTTAGCTCGTTTCAATGTCTTTCTCCTAACAACTCTATTCGCTTAAAGCATTTTTTATTGTTCCTTACCTTATCAAAATAAGATGTCCACACGTCGAATAGAGTGACAGGCGGCAGGAGCCTCGTCCGCTGGTCAGCTGTCATTTGTTTTGTTTCTTCCAGGAACTCCGCAATCACAATCTTTAATCACGTGACAACTCCACCTCTCTACGGTGAGCCAGAGAGCCCAAACGACTCAACATGCAAAGTGTTATTGTCACTTGCACAGTATCTACAGTGTAGATATGGCAATGGAAACAAAACATTAAGTCCCGGGCTACTTGAACAATGAAACGTAAATAGATTAGACATAAAACAATAAGACAATTCGAAATAGTGCAAAAAGCAACGGAATCGTAATAAAATAGGGCAAGAGAATGGTTAAAGTGACCAATGTGCAAGAAATGCAGGAGAAGTGAACTATATACATGTAAAATAGAATGAAATAAGCTGCAAATTGAATGTAAAATGAAATACTGTACAGGAATGAAAAAATGTTTATTTTAATAACAAATACATATGTGAAATGCGAACAAATAAATGCTTAAAAGTTATGTAGGCACTTCGGAGAGCTCATGAGTTTAGCAGTCGTTCTGCCTCTGGGATAAAACTATTCCTGAGTCTGGTGGTCTCAACAAAGCACGAAATGTTTATCCAGGGTATGTTTAGTTCCCTTCACTGCTAGATCTAATTTGATTCAGGATATCTCGTTGATATCAAGATATTTTTTGCCAGAAAACCCCAATGGAATTCAGTGATAATAGAAGTACTTTGTATTAGTATTGTATTGTAGTATTTTTACTTCAGTAAAAGCAGCAAAACTAAAGAGTACAAATACTATGTAACATGTAAAATTCATGCATCAATCTAATAAACTTACAGAAAAGAAAAAAAAATATTAGCATCAAAACATACTTCATGTACATAAACAATTGTATTCAATTTACAGAAGGGCCAGTTTCAGAATAATATGTGATCATGTCTGTAATAGGCCATACTACACTTTCAAAAGCAGTGAATCAACAGGCAGGTCATGAGTAGCAAAACATATTTATTTCCAAACATGTACAAAAATGATAAAAAAACACAAAACATTTTCCCTTTAAAATACGTTCATTTCCACCAACCAATCCAACCAAAGATAATCAAATGCTCTAAATCACTATGCATTTTTACAATGAGGAACATTTTGCTAGTTCTTAAAATGATGACATGACCAGCCATCCTGTTGTGTCCTGATAAATACAAACCAGGTTGTATTTTATATCCAGCTTCTCTCTGACATAATGACATCATGTGTGATTTATTACTGTCTCATAGCAGACCTCCAACACATCATGCAACTTGTCACAGGGTCCGTCAGTATCCTGAATTGCCTTGGCAAATAATTTCCATTTAGGGAATTGACATGCCAGATGACATGCTAGGCAGATAAGAAGAAAGGAAGAGTGAGGCAGGGAGGGAGGAGTTGCTGGTAGATAAAGTAGTTCATTGATTTAATTTAATTGAATAGTAACAGGGTTAAATATATCATTTTTAAACTCCTGTTTAAATCATAATATAGGCAAAACGAAAACACAACTGAACTTATACAGTATACAAGCTAAGGCAGGAAAGCAGAGTGCTCTTCATACAAACTTAGAGAGCCAGACACTTTTTATAGTTTAACTACATCCAGCAAATGAATTTAACTAATTTGAATGCTGCTTTTCTGGTGTGTAGGAGATTAAAATACCCTATCTAGCTCAAGTTCCTTGTTCTATAGTCACAAAAGAGCGTACGTAAGGTTAGAACATTAGTATATAGACAAAACTTAGCACAATCTTTTTAACAGAACTCTAAGGTTTACATAGATGTGATGTGACATCTCCAGTGAAAAAGTTTTAGCTCTATTACAAAGACAAAGTCCATCCTTTACTTTCGGCTTCCGTCTATTTTAAAATCAAGGCAGAAATGTGTACTGTGAGCACGGAGCAGGACTGTTATGAGCTGAAGTGTTTGCCAGAGGTGTGACAGACTGTTTCCTTTGTGTTTGTTGGAGGGGTGGTGAAGGACTGCAGGGTGGGGTTATCTGGACGTCTGTGATGTGGCTGAATAATGTGTGTAGAGGAAGTTCTTCTTGCTTGTATGGGTGACTGGACGCCTCACTGAAGGCCTCAGGTGTGTGGTGAATATATGCCTGACTCAGAGCCAAGCTGAGGATCTCTGTCTTCTCCTTGTAGAAGCGCAGCTCTATGCCTCGGCGGCGGGCAAACACCAGCTCCCTCTGCGCCACCTGCAGCTCCTCCCCCAGGCGCCCCGCTGACCTCTGCTCCCGCCCCAGCCAATCCAGAGCCATGCTGCTGCGCATGTACTCATCAAGTCCTCTCTGGGAGTAATAGGATATCACACTCTGAGAGGAAGGAAATAACATAATCAATAATCAGTATGCAGCATCCAGTGGTGTAAAGTTACTAGGTTGATGTACTCAAATACTGTACTTAAGTACAATTTTGAGGGATTTTTACTCCACTTGAGTATTTCAATAATTTGCTACTTATACTTCTACTCTACTACAATCCAGAGATAAGTCATGTACTTTTACTCCACTACATTTTTGTAATACCTTTGGTTACTTTACACGTTTGATCAATCATGTGAAATATATAATCAACACTTTAAAAATACTTTAGTTACACCTGGAGAAAATCCATTAACTACCCTGCAGCAAACAATGTATTAATTACTCAAACTAGCTGCACCTTTACCAGCTTTGACAACACTTCAATGCATACATATTTATAATGAAAAAATATCATATATATTATTCTGAAATGGGCCACTCTGCACAAATGCACAATAGAACTTTTCCTTTTGGTACTTTAAGTATATTTAGATGCTTATACTTTTGTGTTTTTACTTGAGAAACATTTTGAATGCAGGACTTTTACTTGTAACAGAGTATTCCTACACTCTGGTACTTCGACTTTTACTTCAGTACAAGATCTGAGTACTTCTCCCACCTCTGCCCTACTTCAACACAACTTATTCCCATGTATTAAAGTAGCGATAAATCCATTCTCACTAACGTCACGTCTACATTATTCTGTATGTCTATGATACCCTGTGTTTTTTTAAGTGAACTGAAACCAGGGATAAGATATCCTCAAAACCTGTACCTGCCGAGAGCACTGCCTCTCCCTAAGAGCCTTCAGTGTCCCGTTCCACTGCAACAACTGGAAAATTGTCATCATTTCCTATACAGGGAAAGAGAGGGGGGGGAGGTGGGTCATTAGACACACAGAGAGAGAGAGAGAGAGTCTTGTGCAACCACATGATTAATGACGTGAATAACAAACCCAAACATCCAGCTCTGTGTATGCAGGTCTGACAAAGATACATATTATCAGTATTTCTTGAACGCACACCTAAACTGTGAATGATTGGTCTGAAAAGATGTTGTAAATCTTTATGCACCAGGTAGGTTTTACCCCCGATTTATAAAACACAGCTGCCCTGTGTTGGGAGCTAATGACTTTAGTGTTTAACAGAGAAAGTCTGTACATTAACACAAATGTATGTCATGAAACACAGATGGAATATATTACCAATTTTAGGAAGTAGTGAACCACATGTAACTAAACTAGTAGGTTAACTGTATTTGGCTTGCTGGTTTATATTTCCTTCACCTACAAACAAATGTGTGGGGCATAAATGGAAACCATTTTAATTAAATGTTTTACTGTACTGTAATTGACCCTCTTTAATTCTGCTCTGAACAGGACAAATATATTTTTATTGAGACCAAAGTTCAAGCTGTTTATAATGTTACAAAGGTTCAAGGGGAAAACCGTTTTTTTAAGAAGTCAGATGTTACAAAACTTATTTTTTTAGGCCAGTGCTCAAGTTGGTCAAGCGGCTTAAAAACGTTGAAATTAAATGCAGTTTTTTGGTTTATATAAGACCTGGATATCAATTTTGAAAATAAAATCAATTTGGAGGCTTCTTCTGCTGGCCTGTGACTTTTATTTAGTTTGAACTACTTTTGTAAAAGAAGCCAGAGTTTTAGCCTATGGTAACTTTGCTCGAATATACTATGTGAAGTAATTAAAAGGCCATCATTTCAAAGAAGCTTTCCAACACTGAATATGACACATACTGTACGTTGTCTGGGGTTGAGGTCCATGTTGTATCAGCTGGCCTTTTTGCTCTGTTTACAACGGTGCATCGGCCCTATGCTACTTTATGATTCTGCATGACTACCAAACTGTTGAACCCTCCCTGGATTATCTGCATGTATAACTTATCTGAAGCCCTGAGAGCTGCATACCGTATTATTGATGCTGTGTCTGGAGAGATTTAAATGTTTGTGTCAAAACATTTCATTGTCTGTCATGAAGGTGTGTGTATTCCTTAAAAAGTCTTCATCTCTATGATCCATGGAATGATAATGAACCCATTTCCTCCAGCTAATAACCCTCTGCCTGCACACTGCTTATGTTTATTTACACAAAGCTAGAAATATATGGTGTTTCATACCATGCCTGGGTCTAACACAGTGAAATGGAGAAGGAGAAATGAGCAAAAACATAATTGGGGGGTTAATAATAACACTGGTGGGTATAATTACCACCCATTGGTTGAGATTCTTGTTGTGTTTAGCATTATAATACCCACGTCATGTTACATTTTAAAGCTAAACATGTAATTATAATTATAAATAAACTATTCAAGATAACCGAGCAGAAAAGTACCTGCTTACAAAGCCCGAATCCTTTGAAGTAAAGTGATAGTACACGCAATTATCACATGATTTATGAGGACAGAAACAAGAAAAATAGCATTTTGATAAATCAGCCGTGGCTTTATGTTTTACCTGAAACTCCAACATTGTCTTTCCTTTGTAGGAATGAAGCAGCAAACGGTAGGTTCCTATACTGGTGCTTGAATCACAAGAATCCTCCATAGTGACCTGAACAGAGACAACAGTGAAGATCAACATTCATCTTGATATTGAATTCTTGTATTAAGTTGTAATAATGTGTTTGCTCACAGCACTGTCTGTGGCCGCCTGCTCCAAACTGTGAGTGATGAACTGAGGGTTGATGCGCCGACACGGCAGCTCGTTCACAAGAGAGTTCATCAGAGCCACGCGAGCTGCGTCCCGCCGAGCCTCTGCCTGGGTGTCACACACCTGTACGAAGAGTGAGAAAAATATGTAACCAGCACCACATGTTTTTTTACGCTGCTATAGACAGTCTTGCACTAATGTACATTCTCAAAGATATTAAAGTGACTGTTATTTTGTATATATTGATTGTTGTGCTTTTATTTAGGTCTTAATGTGTGCATATGTATAAATGTGTCTTTTCATTGTGTATATACAGGTATATACACACTTGCATACATGTTTTTATATATTTTGTTTTTGTATTCGGGATTGTGGGAAACGGTATTTCGATCTCTCAGTCTGTACACACAAACTGAAAGATTGACAATAAAGATGACTTTGACTTGACTAACTTTTGTCATTTTAAACTAAAGTTTCTCGGTTTACTGAGCCTGAGGTTTTCTGATTGAGTCCTGTCAGTAAAAGGGCGCCTACTCTCGGCTACATTTAGATGATTTTACACTTCATTACAGCTAATCATGGGATCAGAACTCAATTCACCAACGAGATTAGAACATAAAAGGCATTCACAGATAACCAATCATGTGCCTCCTCTGAGCTGGGGGCTGCGTCTGGGTCACAATGAGAGGCATTGTTGGAAACAGAAACCGAATGACATCAATTTAAAACCACCTCAAAAGTGTGTGTGACTGTGTGCTTATCCCCACCAAATCTCCTTCAACTCTTGCTTAACAGCGCTTACTGTACCTCTTAATGTGAAAGTTGATTATAAAACAAGAAAAAATAAAGTTTGTAAGAAAACTTGTTACTGGGACGGCTGCAGCAAAATGAACAGAAACAACTGCAAAGTGCTACAGCCATTTAGCTATTTACTTAGAATAAGAAGTTATGATTATTGATTATACATTTCCAACTAATGTTCTGGTTTCAACGCACGCTGCAATTTAACCATCGAGACAGAAATATCACCTGCATCATGTATCTTGAAATAGCTAAATAGTAGCTTATTATTGACTAGGTTTTTGACTAAGACATATGACATCATTGATACAGTGTAGATGTTGGAACTACTAAGAAAGGGCACGTCATCTTACATTTCAGTCAAATTCATTGTTACCTTTGTTTTTTGTGCATTTTGTCTCCAAAATAACATTAAAAGTCTAAAAAATCTCTTTTTAAATGAAATGATTTAGGAGGCAGAGGATAATTGAATGTAATGCTTGTTTTCCATTTGCTGTGAGTGTTTGTTCCGTCTCCTCATGATATCAATTGTTCATATTATACTGTGATACCCCCACTACCAAGGCAACAGGCAGCAGAGATGATACTAAACACACCTTATAGTTCCCAAAGCAGCTTCCTCCAGGCAGGGTCACATAGCAGACGTATGGTGGGCCGGGGGACGCAGCAGACTCGTACAGCAGTAAGCTCTCAGTGTGGACGGGGGCTTCCCCAACAGAACCGTCTGATTCATCAGAGGAACCGTTGGACTGAGTCGTCTGCCTCTGCTCCCAGAAGTTATGGAGCATCGCCACCACATTCACTGCACACACGTATAATAAGGACACATATAATAAGGACAAGGACAGAAATGAAGCAAACCAAAACCCAAAGAAAACTGTTGAAGAGAACATGATCCCAACTTAATAATTATGATTACGTAATATTACTACTTTGTTATCATCATGAGTAAAAGCTTTATTTTTGGCTCACTGAGTAAACATGGGGGACTCTGTATGAAGGCTAACATCAATATACAAGTTTAAATCCCAGACAGTGTTTATTTAAGTAGATCAAGGAGCGGTAAGCGCCACCCTGTAACTTAAACAAATCTGAATTGTGCAACCCTTTTAGATTGTTCTGACCCTGAAATAGCTTTAAGGGTTTTCTGTGTCCTTCGCTTTGTTCTAAAGTATTCACTGCAGTAAAGTCTTTTGTAGCAGTGATACGTTGATGGATATTTGTTTTAGGAACATAACAAAGTCATGATAAAACTACTCCCATACCGATAACATCAGTTGAAAACACACCTGTTACAATTTTAAGAGTTTAATATCTAAAATAAATTGTTTATTTCCTGTAAAAAAAAATCAAGTCTCTCACAAAGCTTCTGAGTTACTCACAGTCTTTGGGGCTGGCGTCAGTCTCGCTGTGTGACAGGTATGACATGATGCTCTCCTCCACTTCCACTTGACTCATCTCCATCCAGTTTGCTTTCACAGCTGCCTCAATAAATCCTTTATCTCTCATAAAAAAGATCCATCCAAACAGCACATATGTCCCTGGGAATGACCAACGACGACCGCCATCACAACTCAGGATGGGAAGACCATGAGGAATAAACTCCACATCTGAAATCCCCTCTTACTCTCCCGTATTCCCCTCCCCTTCTCCTGTGTGAACATCTCACCAGGGTTTCTCTTTTGAAGCGGACCACCTTTGTCAACCTCACTGCCAATTAGCTCAGAGGGCCCCTCACTCTTTCTACACATGCACCCACACACACACACACATATTCACAGAGGTGCTTGGCTGGAATGCTGAGCCCCTCCCCTCGGGCCGTGCAGCTGGCTAATCCCTGAACAGAGTCGAGCAGTTAGAGACCTGCACAGAGTGGCCAAGTTGAACCACAGATGGCACAATGTGGCACCTTGAGGGAAAGTAAAAAATGTCTGTGGAAAGGTGACTGGGTGTTCCTTTTTATATGAAATACCCTCAGTGTTCATAACATTGGAGACAATTCTACCCAAAATGAGTGTTTAAGATGTGTGGGGGTGGGATACTTTTGACTTCGCACACTAATTTGAGCCCATGAAGTCCAGGGTCTGAGCTCCATTCACCCTCTTCAATTTGAATAACCTTTGTTGAAGCCTGAATTCACTTGCTCTGAAAGCCGCTCTCTAATAAATGAACCAAATTCTTAGTCCGAGTAGTTTCTCAGCTCTCAGTCCTCTGCCTTCTCCTCTTCTACATGTTATGTCTCAGCTAGGTTGTGTCCATGTGAAGGGGAAAGGGATGTGTGTTTATGTAATGCTTTTAGTAGTGTTGTGTTATGAAGCATTCCCAATCGTGTGTCAGGACCTGCTTGTTTTTGATTGGATGCACGAAGGGTGGAGTTAGGAATCTTTTCAAACTACCATAATAGTTGGGAGACCTTTGGACCACTAGAGTTTAGGATAAATAAAAGCTCTTCAGGAACGTGCAATCCGTTTCTTAAATCCATTTGAGTAACTTGGTCAGCAATAAACATGAACTTGAAATCACAATAATAGTAAAAGTTACTCTATAGGCCTCTGTCTTTTGTTGCCACCATGAGAATATATATGCGAGTATCAAATAAAAAGGAGCTCACTTGACTAGAAAAGCTGTTTAGCACAGGTGCATTTCATGTTTTGACCTTTTTTTTTAATGTACCAATCTTTTTGAACAAACAGGAGATAAACACACCTTATCAGTAAGGTTTAAATGGGTTTATTATCAAACATACAGCTTCATTAAAAGTAGTTGATATTTACATTACACTGTATGTTGAACAAGGTAGTTCACTACAGTTCAAACAGAAAAGTCTTCTTACTGGTCAGTGTGATGATTTGCTGAATACATGCACTTTGTTTTCAGTCTTCTTTTGTGTACAGGACAGTTGATTTGCTGCAGAAACTCTCCTGCTGAGATTTTCCATCCAATTTCATTTGTTTTCAACTCATCAGACACAGAAGCAGGGACAATGCAACAGACTTGTTGATATGAATCTGGTCTGTGCATCTCTGGACTGCCATTTATCCCCAGAAGGAGTCGGACTCCATACTACACTTGATGTTGCTGTCGTTCTCTCTCTTGACACTGGTCACCAGGTTGGCCTCTCCCTTCTGCAGGCGTCTCCTCTGCGATGCCTTCTGCTGTTTGGAGAGCTGCCTCCGCACCTTCTGACGGACAACCTCCTGCGGCACACACCAAACAAAAGCAGGTTACTACGGACCAATGTTTGAGCTTTATGTCTGTGCTAGGCAGACACAACAGTATCCAGACACGTTTTCTCTGACAAACTGCAACACCATGAAAGCTCTTTAGCAACACCTACAGGACATCAACGTTTTTGTCAAGAAAGTTGTAGTGATAAATTATTCTCAGTGTTTCTTGATAATGGTACTGTCTCCCAACCTGACCCATTTCTAATACACTTTGCTAAAGCTGTGTTTCTGTGGTTGACTTACTAGTGGTATTGTAGAACAGCTCCCCATGCTGCCCATCGTGCCCTCGCTGTCTGTCCTCCTCCTCCTCATGTGCTCTGCCATCTGTAGAAGACTGTCTGAGTCTCTGCAGGAAAAAACACAGTAAAAGAAATTGCAATGAGTTTAACAGCAGAACTAAATGAAAGTCAGTTACCAGTAGGGGTGTAACGGTTCACGAACATTTCGGTTCGGGAAGTACCTCGGTTTTTAGGTCACGGTTCGGTTCGTTTTCATTACAGCAGAAAAAATTATCACAAAACATAAAATATATATATATTTCTTTAAATTATTAAACTGTGAATAATGTATTCAGTCAAATAAATACAAAATATAATAAAATAAACATTAAGGTGCATCATTTCGATGAACTGAAATATTCTGTATTTGAACTTTACTGTACTAATACTCACAAAACATAAACTATTAGTTTTGGGTTTTTAATTATTATTAAACTGAATATTCACTCAAATAAATATAAAATATAATAAAATAAACATTAAGGTGCAGCATTTCGATGAACTGAAATAATCTGTATTTGAACTGTACTGTACTAGTACCTAAGCAGCCAGTTTGACATTATGACTTGCTTGTCATTGTATTTTCATGTTTTTTTATAAAGAAAAATGAACTTGTCCACATTGCTTGCCGAAAGGGCAGATCTGCTGGTACTAACAATGTCTCCTGCTGTGGAGAACACCCTCTCGCTAGGGACAGAGGTAGCAGATACAGCCAGGTAGCGCTTTGCTAACATGGCAACATAAGGATATTTGGCGTTTGTAATAGCTTTGGCTCGGTCTGAACTTTCTGCGAGTGGTGGAGGCTTAAATGCTAGTGGAGTTGGGTTTGCACTTCAGTCTTTTTTATTTTGGTACCGGTGATATTCACGTTCGGGTGATGCCTTTTCAAATGAGTGTGCAAGTTTGATTTATTGCCAGCCGTGTAACCAATTTTAGTTGAACAATGCCGACAAACAGCTTTGGTTCGGTCCACCTGTATTTGTCCGTCATCCTTGTACGTAACTGCGAAACCAAAATGTTCCCAAACCGGAGACTTCAATGATGCTGGAGGATTTTCAAGCTCAACTTGATCTGCGTTCGCCATTTCGACAGTTACTCAAATTACTGACTACATTTGAACGCATCCCTGCTTTCATAGTATGCCTCTCGTCCAATTAAATGACTTGCTCGCTCTATGACGCGTTGAACCCAATGTGAGAAAATTACTCTGAATGCTGCGACGTAGCATCTGAGATTACTTCCAAAAAGTTGTTCACGTTCTCAATTTTTCACGTTTAACGTTATATTCGTTCGGTACACTTCGGTACACACGTGTACCGAACCGAAGGGCCCGTACCGAATAATTTCGGTAAGGGTACGGGTACCGTTACACCCCTAGTAACCAGCCATTCCTATTAATCAAAACTTAAAATATGTGTTGACTTTGTGGCAGCTACAGGTGAGGTATTCAAACTTATTTTAGGAAATATACATCATTTTGGATATTGGACATGCTAACTTTTTTTGTTTTGTTTACCTGAAGGGTTTGAAGTCTTTGTTAGCAGCAGAAAGGTCTCCCAGCTCTGTACACTCATCCTCTGCCTCGCTCAACTCTTTTTCCAAGTCTTTCCCTGGCTCTTCATCTCCTACAGCAGGAGATGTTGTCTCCGTCTCTTTTGGTTCTTCCTCTTCATCTCCTACAGCAGGCGGCGTTGTCTCAGTCTCTTTTGGTTCTTCCTCTTTCTCGCTCTGCTCTTCGTGTTTGTCTGCAGTGGGGTCGCTGATTTTCAGACCTTCTAGTTCCAGCATTGCATGTTTATATTCATCCATGTCCACTTCCTCTTCTTCCTCCTCGTCTGTTGCCTCTTCGTCATCACTCTCCTCCTCGTCATCGTCGTCCTCTTCATCGGGCCCTGCTGGGTGAAGCAATGCACTATCTCTCTCCATGTCTTTGGTGAAGCCGCTAGCTGATACTTCGATATCTAGAGAACAAGATCGCCTGTAGGAATAAACAATGACACAGAAGATCAACTAAGGTTTGCTTTTTATTTGCAAATCACGTTTTTATAAATAATTGCAGACAACATGTTCCCATGGTTGCTATAATAGCTTAAATGCATTTCGAAATAACACAAACAAGAATCTTTTTGATGCATTTCAGTAATTTTATTGGCAACGGAACATAAATATAAAGTATAATTTACCTGACGTCTTTGAATGTTGGGTAGAGCTCACTCTCGTAATTGTATCTTCTGGCGAAGAAATCTCTGATGCATTTGACATCTCTGTCAAAATACCTATAAAGAAAGATATGAAAAGTGAACAAAAAAAAACAACATTTTGTTTTGTTTCATTAATTATAGGTGTTCATTTATTTTCCAAATTGTCACAGTAACGAACCATTCAGCATTTAAATGCGAGGTGGACACCATTTGAGGAAAGTCGATCATAGTGATGTGGTCGTGGTCGTCCAGCATGAGGTTGAACTCGTTGAAGTCTCCATGGATCAGGCCGTGATTGGCCAGTTTGACAATGAGCTCCATGAACTCATTATACAGGTGTGATGGATCCTCCAGCTTATGCACCTGACACCTGAAAGACATCACACAAACAATACAAACATTTCATATTCGGAAAAGAGACCAGGAAAAGAATGCTTTCGTTAGTGTTATATATAAAGTAAGAGAGAAGAATGGCTTGTTTACTTACAGCGGATATCCATTGATGAACTCCATCACTATTGCATGTCTGTTATAGTCCACAGGTTTGGGAACGGGAAAGCCCCGTTCGTACAATACCTAAAATAAATGAGAAAAAAGGACTCAAAAGATGCTGCACACAAAATTCTACTTCATATCGTAGGAAGTGGAACCTTTTTTGATTTGTCCACATACCTTCATGTAGGCATACTCCTTCATGGCAGAAAGCCGAGAGAGGTAGAGCCAGGACACGTTCTTCCTGTGCTGGTGATAATCTCTCTTGTTCTTCAGGTTCCTGAAGGAGGTACGACCCAACCTGTGAAGCTTCAGAGCGTACTGCTCGTCGTTGGGACTCGCCACAATATAAATATCTAAAAGGAGGGAGCACAATCAAATGTTTCTATGAACATGAGAATTTCTGACTCCTGGCAACATGACAGAGAACAGATGCCGCTCACATCGACACGCAAGGAATCATAATCTGCTGCCGAGTTAGACTACTGTCTTTTAAAACACCGCGGTTAAAAAGACTTCCCAGTATTTCTTTATAATTATGGATATAAAAAGCAACTTCCATCTACAATTGAATTTGTAGCAGAAAAATATCAAATACAATAGCGCAGAAAACAGTTAGATTTTATTTGAACTATTCCGTTACCCCTTGATTCCACCGGGTCCGTCTGCGCGGCGTTACGGCTGCGTTCACATCACTCGCGGCCACTCTAGTCAATGGGTGCTATTCCACCAGACGTGCCGCGTTACGGCTCAGAAGCGTCTCTGCGCTGGGCTCCGCTAAAAATAGGCGGCTGGTCTATTATTTTACGCGAGCCTTTGCATAGCGCCGAGCAGGAAGTGGAACGTTCAGAGCATCCAGTCAATCCCCAAAATAAACGTATTTTGCAGACCCTATGCCTCCATAGTATTTCAAGTAGGAGAATAAATGCCAGCGTTCTCCTCCGGTTTACAGGCACTGTGTAAATTATATATATATAGAATAATTATGATGATGAATGCATTTTTTTACCACTAAAATACAGCAACACATCTTTGATTCATGTCGTTTATAACTGGACTATTACAATTATTATTAACTTCGTCTGTACAAAGTAGCCTGTCCAGGAATTATGCCCAAATCAACAAAAACTGCGAGCCGGCACGCAAGACGCTCCGCTTCTGAAACACGCCCAGTGGGGTTTGCCGCTGTAGGAGGTCGGAAAAAAAAACGCGCCGCACAGCGCAGACGGACCCGGTGGAATCCCGGGGTTAGAACACACATGTTTTATGGTAAGGTTTCAGGACATTTTGTTTTCATCTATTTTAAAAATGTGCCTTATCATTTAGAAATGAGTGTGTGATTCTTGTGGATGAATGTAAATTAAGATGAGAAATATTTGCTTATGTTAACCATTATCATGCATATCTAAATAAATAGAGAACGTCTTGCAATTTATTTCAAATGAAACATGCACGCCAAATGAGAGGTGTTTGCCACTTCTTACCAGACTCTTTACCAACACCCATCTGGTTTCCAACTGAAATGAGCACTTCTCTGGAGCACAAGGTCTTCAGAGCCAAGTAGTCATATCCTCCATTGTTCAGCCTGTAACCCTGCACAGCTGAAATCAACATATACAGGATGCATTAGAAAATATAACATGTAGCAGGACTATGAATGTTCAGCAAGTATGTCTGTGTTTTCTTACCCCTGCTGCGTTCATAGGCCACAAGCTTGTGTTTGACGAGCTCTCTGAGGATCTTGTTGCAGCCGCCGTGTTTAAGGCTAGCGATGGAGGACAGGAGACTCACTGGGACGATCTCATGGTTCTTCATCCCCATCTCAACCTGTGTTAGGGGAAAATCACAGGATGAATCAGAAAAATACTGCGAAGTGTGCTGGAATTCAAGCCTGCTCTCAGAAACAGTGTTACTGAAAGGGAAAATCTTAATAAGTATTGTTAAGTCAATTATGTGAAACTGTGCTGTTTTATAATGAAATACTGATTTAAGTGTAGGATTCAAAAAGTAATTTCCACTTATAAATTCAACTTGATTTTGGAATAGGATTAAATGATTACCAATATATAAGTGGGTACTTGTAAGCAGAGACTCACTTAAACGAATACATCAGCAAGATGTCTTACTTTAATATATTAAAATCATTCGAAAAATAAACTGTTTCATCCAAATAATATATGAAACTCGATATTAACAGCTGGATCAAGGACACACTAACAGAGAAGAGACTGATGGGACCGAATCGGACCAAACTAAAAAAATATTACTTTTGACAAAAACACCCTGACAACACAGACTTTATTTGAACCAATACAACAGGGTAATAACGTCAAGCTACATTTTGACAACTCGTTAATAAGTTGCTGACAACATTAGTTCGTGTATTAAAGCGTTACATTGGAAAGCTAGCCTAGCACAGGCTAACTCAGCTAACACAGAACAGTTAGCTAGTAGCTAGCTCACTACTTACCGCTGTGAGGACCCGGAAGTCATCTCGAGTTAAGTATCTCAACACCACGACATTAAGCTTCCCCATGTTTAATCCGGTCAAGAGCAACTGTGTTTAAATAATATTAATACTATCACTGATTCAGCTCAATCGTCCACATTTTTTGTAAACACACGTGCAACACGGAGGTAGGGGAACGGAGATTACGTCACTTCTGGTTTACGTTCGACGTTTTTTTTAACGCACGGTACAGGCAGGCACGCCTGCAGCACACACGATTTTCCACAGCAAAAGTTTGAGCTTGGCCTGTTTTAAATGAATAATGAAACAAAACAGCACTTGTGTTATACGGAGGAGGACTATTAACTACCGACTATTGCTAGGTGAGAGTTTTTCAACATAGTTGAGAGGTTTATTACACAATACAACATTAATCGGACCATCGTTATAGCACTGCCCAAAGCCCTAGGCACTGGCACTGCCAATATATTTAATCAATGTTCATTTTGTTTTCCTACTCTACAATTTTCTGCATCAAATTATATTAGCTTCTTTATTTTACTTGTCAATAGTGTACATCAACAGGCATGCTGTACATGCTCACCTGGGTTAACTTTGTTTTTTAATTTACATCAACAGCCTTTATTGTTTACTATGGAACCAAAACACAATGACAGTCAAATATTAAAGCCCATTTGCATTGCACAGGTGTGTACAAACTGTGCTTGATTGACATTGGCCTCACTCTCTTCATATTGCACCTGTTAGGGCAATGTAACCCTTTTATGGTTAGTGCATAGCTTTTTGGGACACTGCCTGGTATAGTTCCCTGTACAGTATAACTTCACTATCTCAACCTTTACAGAGTTCTAGCCAGATTGTCTAGCAGACTCTTGGTATTGTTCATGGCTTACTTGATGGTATTGGTATTATATATTCAATGGTTGGCTCAGATATGACTACTGTTGTTTAGTTTGATTGTTTTTGTAATCATGATAGATTCGAAGAGCCTGTAATGTGTTTCCTCTCAGGGAAAATAAATACATCATAAGTAGTGTTTAGAAGAAGCACTGCATCACCCCCTTAAAATGTGAAGGTCAAGTGTGTGTGTGTGTGTGTGTGTGTGTGTGTGTGTGTGTGTGTGTGTGTGTGTGTGTGTGTGTGTTTGTTTGTTTGTCTCGGTACATGTGAGAGTGAGAAGGTTTCTGTTGCCATAGCAGCTGGGTTCTGTGCATTTGTGGGCAGGTAGTTCCTAAGGAGAGGGGGAGAGAGAGTGTGTGTGTGTTTACTCAGGACTGCCCTGTGACAGACACCACTCTGTTCTGCTCTCAACACACACACACACACACACACACACACACACACACACACACACACTGTTGACTCAGTTGAATTCCTCCACTGGTTTATTGAACATTCTGCAGTTCAGCAAGTGCCTGTGTCCAAAGGAGAAGCCAGGCGTGTGTGTGTGTGTGTGTGTGTGTGTGTGTGTGTGTGTGTGTGTGTGTGTGTGTGTGTGTGTGTGTGTGTGTGTGTGTGTGTGGG
>NW_011345873.1:0-12563 GCF_000735185.1 Notothenia coriiceps | reverse complement strand
GTCGTGTTGTTTTGCCTTTGTTTTTCCAGACCTCTGACGGTTTTCTTGTTTGTCCTTCCTCCCTTGGGCTCGGTCGGTGGTGCCGGACATCCTGGGTCTCGAGGGGGTGATTGGTCTTTAGTTTATATTTGGCGATACCCTTTGTTTTTATTTCGGCGCTTTTGACCTGATGGTCCAGGAGGTCCGCATTTGTATTTGTGGAGACGTTTCTATACCGGAGGTCGGAAGTTTTACCGTTTCTCCATAAGATTTCCTCTCACAGAGGGTCGCAATCCTATCCGTCTCTGTAGGACAGAGGAGGGTCGAAGAGTCAGAAAATATATATGTGCCCCGACTCACCTTAAACCTTGTGGACGTCTCCGCCTCGGTCCCCGTCCTGGTCCACGTGGACGTTGGGTAAAAAGACTTCTTACACGACTGTACCCCCAAATTTAACGGTACGGAGAAAAAACCGGAAAGCTCGGTGCAGAGTCCTAACGCTCCTTCGGTGGACTTCTTGTTATTGACGAAAGGAAAGGCCCTTTGCTAACAGGTGGATTGTTAGTTGTAGCCTGGAGACAACAAAGGGCTGAGTCTGAACGTTCCTTAGACTCACAGCTGGGCTCTATTGTTGTGACAGGAAGTGACGTTCTTGTAACGCGATGTTGGGCGACGACGTCTATGTGAGAAATGTTGTAAGTCATCTTATGGCAGGGGTTCGACCTGGGTCTTTTGTCTCGTCCAAGACCCGGGTCCGAGAGCAGTAGAGTGCGGATCTGATGACGTTGAGGGAGGACCGACCCAATGGACGTACACGGTAGGCTGGAGACGTCGAAGTTAGGTCTTACGTCTGACGGTAGTATGACCAGGATAGTTGAAAGGTTTTAAGAGGGTTGTGGTGCGGCGAGGATGGCGAGGGAAGTGTCAGAGGCCATTGACGATCTTAGGCGAAGGTTCTGTGACCATAAACGCATGGGTGGACCGCGGAAGGATGTAGGTCCTGTAACATTTGGCATGTGGGGTCCGTGCACGTGAGGCTAGACGTTAGTCGGTTTGTCGGCCGAAACGTGGGTGTGACGTATACTCCCGCCTGGTTCAAGGGTAGTCGTTTTTGTGCAGGCAAACGATAAGGACCGAGGTGTTTTACCACCTTACTCGAGGGGTACTATTAGTCCCTTCGTCTTTTTCGAAATGTTTAGAAGGCCGCCGTTTGACCTTTTGAGTAGAGAAAGCTGAGGTGACAGCTCGCTATCTTAATGATTGTTGCTTCGTGAATATATATTATTTCCCTGCACCGAATAGATTTCGGTCAACTCATCGTGCAACTTCTACAACCTCATTCGCAGATACTTATGACTCCACATGCGAGTCACTCACTAAGACAAGACACGAAGTTCAAACATAGAAGGACCTAGCTTACAATGAAAACAATTCAGCGAAACCTATTTTCGCAGTCGATTTACGTTACGCTACATTATTCGGTTCTGTTGTTAAATTTAAAATGGTCATCTTAAATATACAACGTAGCAAATAAACTTCGTCTACGTCGTCCACGGGGAAAGTTAAATCATTTTGGACGTGGTTTCTTTCTTTAATCATTAAATAAATTTCGGTTCGTTCTCGCATACTTCGTTCCTTCTAGTGAATTTAACAACACAATAGTGTCTCCTACCAGACTTATGTCATAAGAGAGAGAGATAACTTTATTATGTCATTGTACAACACTTTAGGACCATTAGTAAATAGGGACATGTAAGTGTCATTACTTGACACGGACATCAACTAAAGTGACACTTTAAGTTTTAATTGATCAATCTGAGTTGACCATACATAAATTCGCGTCAAGTACCCTCCGACTCCCATTCATCGGCTCTACAAAATGCTCGTTACCAAGTACCAGTGTATTCTTTCATGTTGCGGGTCTCAGCACGAGCCACTACCGCGGATTAGAGGTTGGGGCCGTAACAACATTCAAGACACTGTGAAATGTACTTTGCACTTCAATAGAGTAATAAAAAGTTAAAATGGGCATTTTCTTTGTTTTTCTTTGTTGATTGAGCTGATTGAATTGTGTAGTTATGGTAAAATCCCAGTTAACTAGTCAAATGTACAATATATTATCGTATTATTTACATTTGTATATTTACAGTAAATTACTGGCTACTGTGTTGCATTACTTCTACGGTAATAGTGTGAAAATACAGGTAGTTACTGTAATTTATGTACAGCAAGGTACCATAATACCACAGCTCTGTACTGCTATATCACAGTAATTAAACTGTAAAGTCACAGTATTTAGTTGTACTTTTATTCTAATTTACTGTAAAATATCTATAGTAAATTACTGTGAAATATTTACAGTCAATTACTGTGAAATATTTACAGTCAATTACTGTGAAATCCATGCAACTAGTAGCCAGTAATTTACTGTAATTTTACAGCCAAACATTTTACAGTGTAGCTTAGCATAAAGACTGGAAACAGAAGGCTTTGTCTGGCACTGTCCTAAGGTACAAATTCTGTCATTTGTTTAATGAATACAAAGGTCTTTCCACGTGAATGTTTTATGGTGGGTTATGGCTGAGCCTACTCCTTTGTATTAGACAAACAACATACAACATGTTCATTGTTGATAATCCATTTATGTTTTAACTGTTCATGGTATTAACCTTGAATGAGGGCCTAATTGCATTTGTCTTACTTGTGATTGTGTTCAGTTTAGCACAGTCCAAGGCCTCACAATGGCCTGGGTATTATCTCCACAAAACAGCCCATCACACACTTGGGTGTGTGTTAAGCTTGGATTGAGGGCATCAGCCTCCAGTATGTTGTGAGTCCAGTTGCAAAATCCCCTTTCTGTCCCTTTTTAGCCAATATTTCAATGAGATTGTCTTGACTGCATCACATCCAATGCATGACTCCTTTCATTTTGCCTCAGAGAACAATGTGGAGTGTTTTCTTTGCCTGCATTTAAATATGGTATATGCTTTTCAGAATCAGAACCATAATCAGAAATCAGAAACAGGTTTATTGCAAAGTAGATCCATAAATAAAAGGAATTTGCCTTTGGTGTATATGATGCATACATGAACACAGTCAAAGAAGATGCATTGTAAGAAAAGGACCAACAAATAAAGAAGTTATACAAACGTTTGAAAATAAATGATTCTAACACTAAAATATAGAGAAATATTTACATTAAATAAAGATATCAAAAAACGACCTACAGTATAATATGACCAAATACTTGTGAGAATGAAATAGAATAAACATTTAATATTTGCAGTATTGTTATGAAAAGTGGAAAGCTGTGCAGATAAAAAGAGGTAGCTTTATGTACAAAGGTGCAAAAGAGGGTTGAGCAAGACTGAAAGTATAATGTTAGACTTCAAACACAGCTTTACAGTAATCCTAACTCAGCTCAGGTTCAGCTACTCTCCTGAGGTAGACTGTGAGCAGTGGCGATTCTAGAGTGTGTGGGGGCCCTAGGTAAACATTCACTGGGGGCCCCTCGAATCAGCTTTTCATCACCACGCACAGCCGACAGCACCCCCCCTTGTCGTTACAGTCAATTACAGGGTGTTTCATGTTGTCGTTGCTGTGCACCTTCTTAATCTACCTTCTTTGGGGGCCCCCTTCTGGTCCGGGGCACCAAGCAGTTGCCTGCCTTGCCTGCTCGCAAGCGGCGGCCCTGACTGTGAGCCCCTCATGGTCTAAATGCATACCTCCCAGTCTGCTGTGTCTCTGCAGAGCTGCTCCCTCCCAGTGTCACAGGGGAACACTCACACACATCTGAACTCATATAATCACAGCTAGTTTCACTCGCCAAATAAGTGAACCACTCCCTGTCTGTCCCCCACTCTCTTTCTCTGTGACTTCCCCCCTTCTGTGCCTGCCTCCATGGCCCCATATTGTCGTTTTATCTCTCTCCCATTTCACCCCATCCCATCCGTCACTCTGCCTCCAATGCACCATGGGAAGAGGACGATAGTCCTTCATGTTGTGCCCAGGTTTGCCTCTCTGAAGTAACTGTGTGTGTGTGTGCGCGTGTGTCTATACCCTTGCATGAGAGCATGAAAGAGTGAGAGAGAGGAAGCATCTGAAAACCCCATTACAGACCAGGTGTCCCTCCATCTGCGCTGATGATAGTTCACGTTTCCATTCTCTCTCTGATTCTGTCTCTTTCTGTCACACCCATCCTGTCCTCAAATGACTCACATCAACACAAAGACATCCGTTACAGGGCAGCTTGACATTACCGAAATGACATTCTGCAAATGCGAAAATGAGTTAAAGCGGGGGGAAAAGAGGGATAGGGCAGAAAGAGGAGGGGTGGTGTTGAAGAAGAGAAAGAAAAAGGGAAAGCCAGAAAGAGAAACTGGCTTGGGGGCAGAGAGATAAGGAACAAAAGAAAGAACAAGACAAAAAGGGATGGAGAGAAAATTACCAGTATTTACAGGGATTTAGATAACAAAAACATAACAACAAAGGGGTTTTATGTTAAGTTAAATTAGTATTTGCGAGAAAAAAAAAGGAAACCTGGCAATCGCATTAGCTAGGTCACCACTGCTGGTACATATGCAATTGTATGCAGTGTTTGATGTGTGTGTGCGCATCTCAGGAGAGCCATGTGGAACCTATATAGTTCAGGCTCACCATTAAAACATGTCTGACGGCTGAAGGATGCAGCTGAGCCCTCCCAGGGGACGACAGCTCGCTGCCCGGATGGATGGACGGATGTTTACGTGGATGTATGGATGGATGAATGGCAGTCAGACGTTAAGATGGATTTTCAGCCGGACAGACTGATGTAGAGATGTGTACCTGTGCAGCAGATGGATGGAGAAAGCTGCAGTTTACTTAATTTAAAGTTTCTAAACAGATGTCAGTGAGGTCAGGTCCCTGTGAGCAGGACCTCTCATATTTCATTTTCAGCCGTCATTCACAGTGCTGCAATATCAGAACAAAACAACAGTGTTTACTGCGGCAGCCAGGTTGATTCAAGCTGTAACTGAGCATGAAGATGGCAGTCTATGTTTTCATTGTTGCTATGTTTTTGTTCAATTCCAATTTCTAGAGATCAATAACAAACATTTGGTCTTTTCATTTTCAGCTCCTGCATGCTTGTTAGTTTGGGGTTTTATTTTTTTTTCAATCATGTGGGTCATCAGTAGTTATGCTTTTCTACATTAGCACTTTTTAGTCAGCCACAAAACTAAAATAACTTTTTTTAATAAGGATTCCTTACAACCCCTTTTCCCAAATGTATCTTTTGTGACCTTTTATGTCAGTGTCTTTTACTTGTATCTCTGTTTTCCTGGAGGATTTAATTGATTGTGTGGGATGGTGGGTATGAAAGTCTCCCTTCTCTGTTTTATCTCAAAGAGCCACATTAACTGCTCCGGCCATCATTCATGTACACCCACCCACACCACATCACCCTTCAGCTGCAGTAAAAAATGACCGAGCACTAATAATCATGTTGTTTGTCGTTATTCAATGCCACCTCCTCTTATCTGGCATTTGTGTCTGTGTTGTCAGATATCCAGTGATATAATGTATCACTTCTGATTTACTGACGGCCTCTGGTTCATCTGAGGCACTTAACGGCTTCCTGTCAATATTTGAAACAAACCAGTCGGACAGGCCATTGTTGGTTCTGTCTGCCTCTCAGGGACACGCTCAAAATAAAATGTTCAACTTGATTTTGTTAGAGGAAAAATGCTTTGATCAGTGGACATGTTTACGTCCTTTAAATTATGATGATGTTATTAAGCTGGGGTGCTGTGAGTATGTCTTCCAGCTGCAAATGCACAATAGTCACTTCAGCAAACACGGTTGCAATTACCAGGCTTGGGGAGTAACGAATCACATAACAGGATTATATTATCAGGATACACATTTTTTTTAAAACTGTAATCCCTTACAGTTACATAAAATCTCATGTTACCAGATTACTGTTACATTTGAAAAGAAATCCGTTACAGTTACATAAAATCTCATGTTACCAGATTACTGTTACATTTGAAAAGAAATGGGGATTACAAGCAGGATCACAATGTTGCATACTATACATTTAAAGATAAAAATGTATATAATATAGGTATAAGTACTCCTCATTAGTAACTCTTTTCTTACATAATACACTTAAGTAAAAAACATATTATTGATATTTATTTTCTCTTGTATCAGGTTACATTTATATTGTGATACTCAGATTAGGTTACTGTTTACATTTCTTTAGTTTACAGGTTACTAATAATTGAAACGGATTACATTTTTAAAGTAACCCTCCCAACCCTGGCAATGACACACTCCCCTCCAACAATAGCACTCAACCCACTTTTTCCCCCCATCTGAAAAAGGGTGAGAAGTCTCTCCTACACCCAACAAACCCAGACACACCTCAGAGCATCATGGTGATACACGTGCAGCTCTCCTCAGAATCATGTCTGACATCTCAAGACTCCCAGCAGCTCCAGGTCACCCAGAGGCCAGCCAATCAGAAGGCTTGTAGTAAAGTCCTCACCAGACCCCCCTGGCAGAACCAAGAAGCATAACAGTGTATCATCTTAATCAGACCGACATCTGGAGAGAAAGAGAGAGTCTGGAGCGCCTACATTCAACCATCCTACCTCTGGTTTTATGAATGGTGTCAATATCTGTTTGTTGCCCCTCGTTTTAAACACAACACCTGAGTTGATCTGAATTATCCCGCTCTCAAGGGAGCAAAGGAATAAATAAGTCTAGCTGCCTCACTATCTTTCCCCCTCAGAGGTGATTTAAGGAAACAAGCAGCACTTACAAGCTATGAGCTCTGGAGTCAGACGTCTGGGTGTATCAACCCAACCATGCATGTCTGTTCTGCGTATTTATTGTGTGTGTGTGTGTGTGTGTGTGTGTGTGTGTGTGTGTGTGTGTGTGTGTGTGTGTGTGTGTGTGTGTGTGTGTGTGTGTGTGTGTGTGTGTGTGTGTGATTGAATGCGTAATTCTTTGCGATGTTCTGTAGCAGGCACCTGCACTTTTATGGGACTGACCTCACAGACACACTCTCGCTGCGCTCCAGGATTAGTGCACTCAGTATGTTGTGAGATGGAAAAATGGTCCATCCAGCCTGAAGCAGAACAGCTTGTTTTATTGGCACCATTGTGCAAACAGATTATCTCATTCACTGTTACAGACTCTAGTGTTCTTTTTAGGTGATTAAAAAAGCAGTGAGATGCTTCTCAAAAATGTATTGTTATTTCAAGGGCTGTGTAATTAAACTTCAGCCATGTAGCATAGACTCCAGTACATTATTTCACAAATGTTTTATTACTTGTCGAAAACGTTTGCCTATAAAATTATACAGAGCTCTTGAGCAGCAGCAGTTTGTTCAGATGTTCAGGTTTGTTATGCCCTTTGCAGCTAATATAGCCTCAGGTGCTACCCTCAAGAAAATACGACGTGCAGAAAAGTAAGCTCACTGATTTTTAACTCCACACCTCCAGATTTACAGCAACTCTCACTGCAGCGTAGACTGTATAAAAAAGTTGGATATTTTTTAGAGTGACCTTACCCATTGGTTTGTGGAACACCTTTTTGAAGAGTCATTTTTGCAGTCGCCATCTTGTTTTTTGGAGCCAGATAGAAGTGACCAGCTTCCTAGCTTGGTGAGCAAGGTGCATCAGTTACCCAAATGTTCTGCTGATAATAATGATGGCACTTCAAAAAATATACTTAAAACAGAATGTACTTACCTGAAAAAGCCAATTTCTTCTCTTACAACTGAGCTCTGAACAATGTATCAGTACTCGATGATAGTGAGAGACATCCACGCCCTTCAACATACCCTGCTTTATCATCTATTTCAATTTCAATTTGACCATCAATTACTGTATGAACATTATTCTGTATTTAATGTCACAATTTAGACCATAATACATAGTATATAACAATTCTTGATATAAATCTAGATAGAAGTCAGGTTTCTTTTTTTCATATAGTCTTCTATTCAGGAGGTTTCGAGTATTTGAACTCGCCAAGAGCTGTAAACAGACTTTAAAGTGCAAAATCAGTTTCCCTTCAATAGTACATCATGGCCTTATCAGCCTTTTACAGTGATTATGCATTTGATTACATTTACCATTGTTTTCATAATTGGAAAAACTTTAATAGGAGCGTTTGTCATGAACATATGCCCTGCAGCAACCACTTGGGACCAATCACTGCAATTAAAAATTCCATTATGAGGGAAAGGAAATTAATTGCTAGAATCCCATAGGAATTAAACAATTTTTTTTTTTTTTTACCACAGCAGCCCAAAAAAAGGTCCAGATACGCTTTGGAAATAACTAAGATTTTAAACAAAGAAATGAAGCATTATTAAGCATTAAGCATCTCTATTTTATTTGAAAATAGGACCATTTGTTTTGTCATGCATGCTCAGGTAAAGAAAGTATATTAGTGTACTCAATTGAGCGTAATTAATACAGAGTTTTTAATTAGGCATGGTTTTCTTTGTTAGGATTTGTCCATTGCATTTGCATATTACAACACAGTACAACACTTTGCAGTGGTTTGTTGATCTTCATTTGTAAGCATTCCCAAAGGCTATCATTTGGTGTCCGTTTCCTTTTCAGATGTCAGGCTGTGTCTCAGTGGATCAGAGGGGCAGCGGTGACATGTTCTCCTGCTCTGTTTCACCCTGAGCTGTGGCACCTGGACATTACACTGCATCCTTTCAGCCCATCTGCCTCTCTACTTCTTCAACCTTAATCTTTTATCCAACTCTAGTTTCTCCCCCTGTCTGCGTCCCTTTCTTCCTCTGCGTCTCTCCTCTTCCTCCGGTTGTCTGGGACTCTTTCAGTCCCCAACGTGGCTGTCTTCCATCTGACAGCCTCAGAATGGAAACAAAAGAGATGGTAGAAGATGGAGGCAGAGAGATAAAACAGCAAAAAGCCAAGTGAAGTCATACTTTCAGCCTCGCTGCTTTTTTCACCCGACTCACTTACTTTGCTGTCCTCTCTTTTGCTTAATGTTTGAAAGAGCTTTTATTCCACAAATTCTCTGCACCCTCATGAATAACACATGAGCTTTATCCCTACCCTATTTCGCTCTCTCTCTCACACACCACACACACACACACACACACACACACACACACACACACACACACACACACACACACACACACACACACACACACACACACACACATGGATAAACGCGGTTGTACACACTTCACTCACAGATGGCCTGGTCCAGGTCATTTCCTCTGTGGATGGAGGATAACTGGATTTAACAATATGTTATGTTCTGTTGTTGTTTTGACAGATCTGTTTTTAGACAAAAGGCGAAAACACAACCAGATAATATACTGTACGGTGTGTGTGTGTGTGTGTGTGTGTGTGTGTGTGTGTGTGTGTGTGTGTGTGTGTGTGTGTGTGTGTGCGTGTGTGTGCAAATCTTTGAAGACTTGTACATCTGCAGCAGCAGATGCCCTGCTGATGATACACACAGTTCCATAATAGTTGTAGTATTTAATAGCATATCAACCACCTTGTGGCAGTGTAATGTTTAGTTAATGTGTTTAGCAGATTATTCCATTATGACCCTCTGTGTTTTGCTGAGAAGTCATAATGGTGTTATTTCTCATTTCTGTCACTGTGTGTGGTTACCATTTTTCCTGATTTATGATGCACACAGTCATCCATGCACATTATATTGCAAAAAAGCTATTTCCCCATCATGTCTGATAGAGTTTCCTGTGAAACTGCCGGCGCTGTTTAAAAGTCAGTTATGTCATTTTGTTGAAAATGTTTCAGCCTCTGAAAAGTAAATGCCCTACATGCTTTTGGAAATGAATGCATAAAGTTCCCCGGCAGGATGCTTGTATCCATCAAATTAAAAGAGAAGTATGTGGTGGCGGTGTTTTTGTAGACAGAAGTAATGTTTTGGCTAGAATGTTGGATTACATGTCAAGTACCCAAGGATTGCATGACAGCTATCTCTCCTGCTTTTTAAAGATACACATATACACAAACTTGGAGGGAGAAAGTAACATCTTAAAGCTGAGTGTTAGATTCAGCTTTTAGCAGGTGTGTGTTTCTAAATATGTGTGTGTGGTAGATCTAGGTCTGCCTGTGGTTGTACGGAAATAACCAAGTTGGCCAATTAACTGAGCGTGAAGTCATCAGCCCACACAGCCCCGATGCAATTTTATGCTTCAAAATAAACACATGCATGCATACACATACACGTCTCCAAACTAAACAAACCATTAAAGTTAACTATCCTTCCCCAGGGTGTCCTCTGTCGGGAGGTGCTGAAACATAACATATTTCATGTTTTTGACTTAAGCTGTCAGTCAGCTGCCAGCTTTCCTGTAAGCTGCACCATTCCACTCTGAGATCATGGATCAGTTGACAGGCAGGGAGACACAAAGACAGACAGCCCTGCGCTGCTGGAGATTTGTCTCTTTTATCATTCAAACAGGAAATGTGGCATGCTGTGAGAAGCTAATTTAGACATCGTAACGTCCCCGCTTAGAATCAGTTTAGCTGTAATTAGAGGGGAGGACGGCAGTTATCACAGCTCCGCACCCTTTGTTATGTGCATGACATGGCTCGATGGATGCTCAAAAAATGACCTGTCCTATTCAGGGACGTTGTGTGCCAGGTGGAGACAGGACTAGTTGGATTCAGATTGATTACTATTTGTCCTCTGTGCACCTGCTTAAACACGTACACACTCACATGTAGCAGTGGATGAATTCCCAGTGCTGTGTTTGAACTGAATTACAAATGCATACGTAGTGTTTAGAGTGGCACAGAGCTCCTTTCATATGGAGATGCATCTGACGAGGCCACGCTTCGACCTGCCACCTCCGATCTGGTTCAGCATTACACCCACAGCTGCCCCCTCTGACTTCAATATATCTCTTATCCTTCCTCTCGTCCTTCTTTTACTTTTAATTTCAAGCTTCTGTACACAGTTTTTTTACAGTACACTATGTTGAAATGTTTAGTAGATTGGGATGTTAGGGAATATTCTCATTTATTCTGTATATGTCATAGTGTTTAGACACTTCTCTGAATATACATATTTTCTACTGAGAAAATGTTCATTTTGTTTTTTATTTTGATCTTTATTTTATTTGTATTTTATTCTTTTTTTAATACATTTTGTACTTCTTGTAGAAAATGCTGCTGTGACAAAACAATTTCCCAACTAAATGAAGTATATATCTATCCATCTATCTTCTTCGTCTTCTTCCTCTGTGTCCGCTACATATTATAATAATAACTCTTTACAATATGCATTGCAGAGCAACTTCTAATAATAGTGATGACATTGATGCTGTCCTAGGTGTTTGCCTTTGTTGTTAGCCTAGATACTAAATGAATGATTCTGAATGCGGGGACTGTGAATAGAGGCGTGTGCTGACGGACTGAAATGTAAATGCATGGCAGAGAGAAAATTAGAAGAAAAGAACTCCCAGATAGCTGAGCCACCGCGTTTCTCTATCTGCCAGGAGATAAATATGATGGAGATGAATGTCAGGGAGGCTCATTGTTTGGCTGCCATGGGAGGTGTAGGAGACTCATCATGTATGTCAGCGTGTGTGTATGTGTGTGTAGGTGCTAATTATATGCACGCTCCAGTCTGATTGTCAGTCTGACGTGCGCTCACCTTTGTCTGAGGGAGGAACGGGGGAGGAAGGAGGGGAGAGGATGAGAGCAGCGGGAGCGTGAGGTAGACAAAGATTTGGAAGAAGTTTAAGAGGAAGCAGGGGGCTCTGATCAAGCTTTTGTCAGCAATGTGTGTGTGTGTGTGTGTGTGTGTGTGTGTGTGTGTGTGTGTGTGTGTGTGTGTGTGTGTGTGTGTGTGTGTGTGTGTGTGTGTGTGTGTGTGTGTGTGTCTGTATGTGTGTGTTTGACAGGAGGGGAAGAAGCCTTGCCACGACGATATATCCGTTGCTTAGCAGGTGCAGTCTGACCTGCCACACTCTTCCCCCACCTGCATCTTTTTCTCTTTTAGCTATTCCATCTCTCCCCGTCTGCCAAACAAAGGCAAGGAAGTCTGTTCCCACTGATGTAAGGCTGAACAAAGACACAGGATGAAATGCTCCTCCGTTGTAGCATTGCCTTTTATGTGAACACCACTTCAAAACAATTTTCTTTTCACTTTCGTGGCACTGCCATCACCGAATATTGTTTTAACTGCCATATATATGTATTCTATTTATATATATTGTATGTATGTAGGTCACTGCTGATGTATGTGCTACGTTTTCTGAGATTGCCAATTTGACTTTTATTTGACGTTTCCACGGTCTAAAACAAGAAGACCTACAGAACATAGAGAATCGATACATATATTTGCCTTCTTAACTTCCGCCCCACCCAACACACGCAAGGCAAGGCAAGTTTATTTATATATCACTTTTCAGCACGCGACAATTCAAAGTGCTTTACAAAACCAATTAAAATACTTTTTAGGAATACATACAGTAAAAACACATGGTATAATGGCATTTTACAACAGGCATTACAAAGCAAACAATAATAAAATAATAAAAACAATACACCACAGGTATACAT
>NW_011345872.1:0-2492 GCF_000735185.1 Notothenia coriiceps | reverse complement strand
TAATCATTTTCGGCCTTTCGGCATTCGGTTTTCGGCCAACTGTTTCCTATTTTCGGTATCGGTTTCGGCCAAGAATTTCCCATTCGGTGCACCCCTATTAAATAGGTATAATGCTAACCCTGTCCCCATCTTAGGTAGGCTTGTTAGCTTCCCTTGCTAATAAACAATACGCTTAAAGTGTGGCGGAAGCTGTTTGGAATGTTATTAGTTTTGAAGGAACTTGATCATAAATCACATCGCAGAATTTGCAATTTGACTTGATCTTGTCACTAGTTTAAAATTCAGAGGATCACCCCGATGGAGGTTTGAATGTTTGTACCGAATTCAATGAAAATCCTCTGAATAGTTGATGAGACAATTAACAATCTACCTCATGGTAGTGGTACAGGATAAGTCAGTGGGGCTCCAATTTCTGTATGATTGATCCTCTGGTCCATGATTACCTGTATGAAACGCAACAAAAAATCCAACTGATAGTGGACAACTGACGTTCCCACCCTTAGGGCAATGTCACCAGCATGGCAACACATTTAAAAAACAATAAATCCTTATTTAAATATGGTGTTGAAAACCCTTGTATACTAACCCAATTGTTCCTCTGGGATGTATTTATTTCTGTTATTCTCACCATAACAGGAATATGAATGTTCTGTTCAAGTACAAAACAACTACAGCTGTAGAAGTAAGACATGAGAGACTGAAAGCCATTGTTGCCTTGTAATATTTGTATCAGCATGCACAAAGCGCTACAGCTTTACTATCCCTCTGCTGTCAGCCCAGTGACTGAGGAAATTGGGAATGATGGTCACTGCCATTGTGGATGATTAAATGTGAACGAATGAGCACACACGGAGAGCGCTGTGCTTTTCTGGCTTTACCTTTCTCCCGATGGAATAGAGGATGAGAGACTGCCACCAGGTATGCGTCATGGAGAACAGTAATGAATGGCAGGGGAGGGGAAGAAAGGGTAAGAAGATGAGAGAAAAATGGGAGGACAGATGAAATAACCGGGGAGAATTAATAGATGTAGGGGAAGAAAGAAAGAAAAACATGGGTGTGGATGAGAATCGAGTGGGGCTGACAATGGGGTCAACCTCTTTTAAAATGACATTTCTAAGATGTTGATTGTGGGGTCACAAAAACCCTGTGAAGAGAGTCTTTTCACATCCAATAAATGCTTAAAAAAGAGTCCGCCTAAAGTTCCAGAAAAGGTATTCTACATTTGCCAATAAACAGAAAGTGGTAGCACAAGTTTAGGTCTATGGCCAAATGAAGAGAAAACAGTAGAGGCATTTGCATGTCTATCTTTGCCCCAGACACAGAGCAATCTTTTTTCTTTTTAGTTTTTATTGAGTCATGCACAATCAGTTTACATTTATACAGTCAATATGTTTCCCTTTCACCCCCTCCCGGTCCTAGCTAGTAGTTCCCCCCTTTCTTCTTAATTTAGTGTCTTAAGTTCAGCTATGTAGGCTATCATAGATAGCTAGGAGTATTCTTCTACGTGCTAAAATAGATGCAAAGGCTATACTGTCTTTAGTTTTCCTCCTCATCAATCGGTGGCCAGGTAGTACTCCAAAAATGGCAGTTGCTGCACATGGTGTCAATACCACGTCCAAGGCCTCAGTAAGGTGTTTGAAAATGCTTGTCCAGTATCCTTGTAGGCGAGGACAAGACCAAAACATATGAGTCATGTTTGCTGGTGAAGTGTGACATCTGTTACAGGTATCCGTGACATTTGGGTATATTTTGGACAGTTTAGAGTTGGTGTAATAGATACGGTGGACAACTTTTAGTTGTATAAGATTGAGCCTGGCACAGGACGTACACTCTTGCTAATGCGCCATCCCAGTCCTCATCATCTATTGCTTGGACTAGTTCCTCTTCCCAATCTTGTTTGATTTTACCAAGAGATGTTTCTGTGAGACGGGAGACGGAATTGTAAATTCTTGAAATCAAACCTTTTTCGGTTGTTGGAGTGTCCAGAATTGAGTCAATTATTGAATCCGGGGGGATATTGGGGAAGGAAGGGTTATTTAGTTTAACCCAGTTACGGACCTGGAAGTAGCGAAATAGATGAGTGCCTGGGAGGCAACATTTGTCAGAGTTGGCTAAAGCTACCGAAAACATTGTTGATGTAAAGGTCCCTTACTCTGATAAGACCTAATCTCTGCCACATAGAGAAGGCCCCATCAGTGTAAGGGGGGAGAAAGAGATGGTTGTTGCGAATGGGACTATGATAGAAGATCCATAGAGTCCATGAGCCTTTCTGAATTGGGACCATATTCTTAGGGTGGAAACAACAATCGGGTTATTTGAATATTGAGTTGGCCGGCTGGGTAATGTAGATGTAAGCAAAGCCAAAAGTGAGGTATTAGGACAGGATTTGGCTTCAAGCTCACACCAACTCAATGTTGGTTCCTTACTCCATACAATTATTTTGTGGATATTGGCTGCCCAATGTTGCTGTTTTTGATTGAGTTTTATTTGAT
>NW_011345871.1:0-486 GCF_000735185.1 Notothenia coriiceps | reverse complement strand
ACCTCGTCAAACCTCAACGAACACATGCAAAGAACACATGCTAAGGTGAAGCTAATAGCTAAGGACCCCCGAACCCAGAGTGAGGATGTTGTGAGTGCGCCGACTCCGAAGCAGCAAAAATTTGAATTTGGAGGACCGGTAACCAAAGCAGAGATGGACAGCCATGGTCAGGTAGGAAAACATTCAGGAGCTATCTGGATCAGTCTTATGCGACAATGGAAACTGAACTGAAGAGAACATTTGAAACTTTAGCAGTCTGCGTGATCTGCCTGCAGGGAGGGGCGGGCCGGCCCTGAGAGTAAAGTAACGAGTTACTTTATGTAGAGAGTAACGAAGTAGTGTAATATAGTACTTTTTTATATGTAATATGTAATATATTACTTTTTTTTAGTAACAACCCCATCTCTGGTTATATCACCAAGTCTCAACATTTAGCTGCTTAACATCTAAAGGCCCTGACACACCAAACTGACACCAAAGAACACG
>NW_011345870.1:11369-16195 GCF_000735185.1 Notothenia coriiceps | reverse complement strand
TGTGTGTCTGTGACCATTTATGTAAACACATATTTCCATTTGAAGGGGGAGTGATTAGTAAAATATGCATGAATAATAATACAAAAAATGCTAACGAGGTGAAAAAAGGTAAGTTTTAGGTGAACGTAGGGCACCCTCACGCTATACAGTAACAAAACTATAGTTTTATGTTGAGGATTTGAGGTCCACCTCACTTAAATTGTCCTAGATTGGTTCCTAAATAGATTTGCACTTTTTTTTTAAATAGTAACCCATGTCCATATGTTTATTCTGGGGTAGTAGATTTAAAGTTGAGGGATATCACTATTGGCAGCAACGCTGTAAATATTGACAAATAAATCCAGGAAAATGGCACAAAAGAAAACTCATAGTGGCCTGGCTGGGTGTATAATTCCCGGCCTGATTTATTGTCCCAGTCCGGCCCTGTCACGGACCACTAGGGGGCGCCCACAGACAACCAGTGGTCCGCGGACCACACTTTGAGAACCACTGCCCTAGACCAACGAGACACGACAAAAGGCTATTTTCTGGTCTTACAGCCTGCTTAACCCTCCTATTGTCTTCGTGTTCCCCCCTTACTTTGGTGTTCGTGGTCAAATGTGTGTGTGTGTGTGTGTGTGTGTGTGTGTGTGTGTGTGTGTGTGTGTGTGTGTGTGTGTGTGTGCGTGTGTGTGTGTGTGTTTTTTCTGATCCGGATGGTTACTAATTCATTTTCTTTATGGCGGTCATCGGGAACACCATGGATGTTACAAAGTTGACTAAATCATCCAAAATGCAATGAAAGTGGTGATAAGCAATTTGATATGTTCAATTGTCTACTGTGAAGGATATAATAAAGCCTTAATGCAATCAAATGTAAAACAAAAAAGCTATGATTGATGAAGGTAGTAAATCGGTCAGATTTGACCCGAAGACAACAGGAGGGTTAATATAGTATAATTTAACACAAAGCTTAAACAGATTAAAATAGTAATTAAAGCCAAAAGATTACCAATAAAATAAGCTCAAATAGACGAATAGGATATCACAGGTTAAATAGAATACGACATACTTAAAACACAATAATACAAAGTTAGAGTGTAATTAAAAATAGAGCCGATTGTTCTTTTTCTATTGTTCTTCTTCGCTTCCCAGTTTTTCATCACATCTGCAACAAGTGGTGAAACAGCGCCCCCTCCATTCTACATACTGGTGAACGATAGTTAGACTCAGTGGTGGAACATGGTACTACACCCAGAGAGGCCATGTGGAATTAATCACCTCTGATTACCTGTCAACACAAACCACTGCTGCAGAGGAACAAATGGACAATAATGTGAAGTTAAACCATTCGTTATTAAAGCACATTAACTGTAGAAAATATAAAGTTTATAAAGTAATTTCAAGTTTCGGAAGGGAAGTTAGCAACGTTATGACATTAGCATATCAATACAGTAGGACGTTCTGTGAAGTGGATATGGACCTCTATGAAGAGAAGAAAAAGAGCTTCAGCGTAATATAAAGTGAGGTCTGTCTGTCTGTCTGTCTATGTTTGTGTCTGTCTGTGTGTCTGTGTGTGTGTGTGTGTGTGTGTGTGTGTGTGTGTGTGTGTGTGTGTTTGTGTGTGTGTGTGTGTGTGTGTGTGTGTGTGTGTGTGTGTGTGTGTGTGTGTGTGTGTGTGTGTGTTACAGCTTCAATAAGTTGTTTTTTATGATGTGAAATACTCAGTATTCAGAAGCATTACCTCTACTACTACTAGACACATATTGTCAAAATACTTCATTACAAGTACATGCATTCTAAATCTTACTTAAGGAAAAGTACAAAAGTATTATCAGCTAAATGTACTTGTAAACATTGTGCATAAAGTAGCATAAAATGGTAATACTCAAGTGAAGTAGTATCTCAAAGTTGTACTTAAGTTCAATACTTGAGTAAATGTATTAAGTTACTTCCCACCTCTGAGTGTGTAAAATACTGTGTACAGCAGCAGGGACAGTCTTTTCAATACGTTTTGAATGTCTCGTAATTTAGCATTCATGGGCTGTTCAGTGACAGTCACCTTCTGACGGTGTGGTTTATTTGTGTGAGTAATTAGCCCTGATGAACAACCTGCTGCAAGCGCATTGGGGGGTGTTTGCATGCCAAGCTTTGCCTCTCTCGAATAATAACTATCCAGTTAATAAGAAGTCTGACATTTATCTCAAAAGTTCAGAAAACAATTTAATTTTCTTATTTTGAAAAGCCTTTATATAAGGACATCAAGTCAGTTTCTTATTTCAGGTTAGAGAAATCTACCAATGCAAATGGACCAAGTAATTATAATAAACACCTACATTATTATAATGTTGAATGTTATGTGTTTCACTAGTCTGAATGTACTAGTGGTCAAGGCACGTTTATTTGAATTATTCAGCACATTTGAACTCAAGGCAATTCAAAATGCTTTATAAAAAACATTAAAAGGATTAAGATATAGTGAAACAGAAAGGTTGTCAAACTAACAAGTGACATCATCTTTTTTAAATTTGTTTCGTAAAGGAAATAAATAATATATATTGACACATTTTATGGTAAATTGCAACGCACATCCTTAGAAGAGTGTGTATGATTGATTTATAATAACTTCCATTGATTGTATTTCCAGCTGCTTGCAACAGTAATACATCTCAGCATCAGCTTTAATTTCTAGCAGTGTGTCATGTCTTTCGTACATGCACTGATACTTTTAGTTGATGAATCTTTGAATATATGAACTGATACATTTTTTAAGTGATCATCTGTGTCCAAGTATCAGCTGAAATTCTGCATCATATGTTTGTTAAGATGCAGTGAGAGAAGTCATATATCTAACCATGATATGTGCACTTTTCTGCCGTTCAGTCAATTATCTGTGCAGTTGCATTTTGTCTCTGTCCATCTCTTTCGAGGGCTTCAATTGGTAATTATAAAACCATATCATTATATTGATTCTCTGAGCTTTTTGATTGATCTTCTACTCTGTCAAATGTCAGCAATAATGAAGAAACGACCATCATACTTTCCTTAGCCAAATGAAAGGTCTTTAAAAATGTCTTGTTCATTCTGACACATGTGACATTTACAAAAGAAGAGGTAAGGAGGAAGAATAGGAACAAGGAAAGGAGACATTTAAGACGGAGAAGAGAAGCACAAATCAATTAGGAAAAGAAGGAAGATAAGGAAGCTTGGACAAGGAAGGAAGGAAGGAAGGAAGGGAGAATTATATTTTGAGGAACAAGGAAAAGAGACAAAAGAAAAAGGAGATGAATTAGGAATAATGCAGTAGAGACAAGGCAAAGACAAGAAGGAAAAGAGAGGAGGAAATAAATGAGGACACAATAAAGGGAAAGTGAAGAGGAGAGAAAGAAGTACAAGTTGGGAATAGAAGGAAGAATAATCTCATACTGGAACAAAGAAAAAAGAAAAAAGGGAAGGAGATAAAGAAGGAACAATGACATGAGGACCAAGGAAAGGAGACATGATGGAGAAGATTAGCAGAAATAAACAAGGAAAGAATGACACAGAAAGGAGAAAGGGAGGAGGAAATAAGGAGGTAGATGGGGAAAGATGGATAAGGGGTGAAGCAGGAAGGAATAAGGAAGGTCGTATGACATAATGAACAAGGAAATGAGTTATGAAATGATTAGAGAAGATAGAGCAGGAAGCAAGGAGGACAGAAGTAATGGCTGCCTGGTGGGAGAAAACTGGAAAAAGAGAGGATATAATGAAGGAGAGGAGGAGAGAGCAAGAGGAGAAGCTTAGCCATCGAGTGTCAATCGAGAGCTGTCAGTCTGACGGAGAGGAAAACACAACGAGTGTGAGAACGAACGGCAGAAATGCTGCATGAATATTCATCAGCCGCTCAGAGTTCCCAGCACTGTGTGTGTGTGTGTGTGTGTGTGTGTGTGTGTGTGTGTGTGTGTGTGTGTGTGTGTGTGTGTGTGTGTGTGTGCATTCACCAGCCATGTACCAGGAAGCCAACAGGGGACATTTTTTATTTCCACTGCCGGTCGTGCTATAAATCATATTTAGGCCTAAGAATTTATTTTAAAATGAATTTTCTCTGAATGTATCGCCCCGTGCAGCCGAGAGTTGAAAGACTCACTAACACTTACAATCACAAACTTTTGCAAACCTCTTTTTTCTGGTGTTTAAATATGTACATATTTCACAGAGTCTGGAGTTAATTGATGCCAAAATATCCCTTAGTAAAGTAACAGTTACAACTTAGAGGAATATATCAGATGCATTTCCTCACAGAATTATTTCCAGACAAAGAAATATTCATATTCCAACCAAATCCATTTTTAATATGTTTAGTGCACACAGCATCATGCTCTTACTTCTTAATATAAGTACCGCACTTAGACAATCTCCAGAGTGTGCTGGGTTTGCAGACTTTCAGGCTATCGGACTATTTAACTAGCGTCATACGGAACGTATTTCTTGTAGCATATTTCATTATCTCTCTGTAAGGAAACAGTTCACAGGCTCTCAAGAAAGTATTTGTATCTATTCTTCTCGGCTATGGATGTCTATGTTTCCCCAGTCCACTTTAGGCAATCTTTTAAAATACATTTGTTTATCATGTTTATTATGAAAGAAAGACAATAAGGAGATGTCCTATATCAGTTCAGTTTTTTCTTGATAAAAAGAAACAGGTGCTTGTGTGTGTGTGTGTGTGTGTGTGTGTGTGTGTGTGTGTGTGTGTGTGTGTGTGTGTGTGTGTGTGTGTGTGTGTGTGTGTGTGCGTGGTGCAGCCTCATCATGTTTATTCATAAATCCCCTCATGTTTATTCATACTGGATTATGTAAACAACTAAGTA
>NW_011345870.1:0-1959 GCF_000735185.1 Notothenia coriiceps | reverse complement strand
CTATTGGGAAGAGATTAAGTGAGACAGGTTAAACAGGTTTAACTAATGACAATAATGCACCTTGGTCATTTTCAGTAAAATATACACAACATATATATATCTGCTCTCAGGAGCATTATTGAGGTTTGATTGAACAAATCTCTTAAAGTTGAGAAAAATAACTCCCCCTTTCACTGGTCTTTAAATACAAACCTGTTAATGGATACTTAATCATAAAATAAATGCTGAGTAATGAACCTGTAACCACACTCAGCTAACAGGACAGTGTGTGTGTCTGTTTGTAAGCAGCATTAAAACAATGCTGATTGAGTGTGTTTGTGTCAACGTTTGCTGTATACGTCGTGTGTGAGACAACGGCGGTATCTGTGTGTGTGTGTTGGTATGTTGCTATGCCTCGGTGTGTCTGTGCGTCAGAGGTATTGATTAAAGAGCGAGCCTCCTTGCTGCAGTTATTAATATTTGAAGCCGTCTTCTAATGGAGCTCTTTGAAGCCACACGGTTTGAAGTGCTTTGACACGTTGTTAAAGTTCACTCAGGAACAGAAAATGTTCAACGCCAGTCTAAGATTTTCATCCAAATATATTCTAATATAAACAAATCTGTGTCGTAGAAAAAAAGAAAGCCGTCAGATAAAGGTTTCGGGTTTTTACTGGATTATTAAGTGCTTTTGGAAACGCTGTTAAATGGAGAAAGTGGCTGCTGGGTTTTGAATTGTGACAGTTTCACTTTTCAGTAGATGGGAAGATTTGTTTTCTGCATCTTAATGTGGACTTCTATGTGTGGACAATCTAGCTTTTCGATTGCATGTCACACTGCAATATATTTTTCTGATGTCTGTAGAATATCAATGTTTAAGAGGTCTCAGATCGTGCAATAAATAGCTGTTGAGTTGCAGCGTCACGATGGAAATTGAAAAAATAATGTCCTGGTCCCAGCTCTATAAATGACAGTAGATTTGAGGAGATAAATCTTGGCCTGTAAGAGATATTATATATATAATATATATGTTATTGTCAAATAATTATGTTCTATACCTATTTGCACTAATTGGTCAGTAAAATACTAAACCAAAGTACTCTGGCTTCACATCATCTAAGAAGAATATCAGAAGAAAGGATTGTAAAGATCTGTTTTCTACAGGATGCGATATGAGATATTACCGTGCATAAGAAAAGCATTTGTGTGTGAATAATGGAGAGCTAATCTAGGAGCTCTGTTTTGACCAATTTCCAGTTTTCTTAAAGATCAGTCTTATCTGCTGATGTCTAATTATACACATTTAGACAGTCCTAATGGTACAATAAATCCTGCATTGAACATATTACAAGTATAATCCGGAAAATGTACAAAGTGAGAGAATAAAAAGGTCATCTGTTATGCTCAATATTATTAGATTATTATGCCTCGTGCATTAATTTAAAATCAGGATGTTCCCCATGTTGGTCGTTAGAGTGGAGCTCTTTTTAAACTATTAGCTAATGACTATTATCCTCATGGATTCATTATCATTTATTATTTCCTACATTTCTGATCTTTCAGTTTTCACACAGCATATTATGGGCAGTTTGTGTCATATCCAGAGTTGGGTGTAACTCGTTACAAAGTAATATACTTTTGTCGGTAACGGAGTAGTGTAACGCGCTACTTTTATAATTCAGTAATCACACCACAGTTACTAACATTGCCCCGACACACGTTACTTCGTTACTTACTAAAATCAGTCATAATCACACCGACAGACAAGAGGGGTTTCCGCCGCAGGTTTATATTGTACGTAATATGTACGTAATCTGCGCGACTTGCGCGTCCACATCTCCACGTGCAGTGCTACATAAACATGGCTGAGTCAGCGATAACTTTCGAGGGGTGGAGGTATGCCCATTATTTTGAGTTCGTCCGAAGAATAGACAGGAATGTGACGGTGAGGTGCAAACTGTGTCCAGGCCAGAAGCTGTTATC
>NW_011345869.1:0-1766 GCF_000735185.1 Notothenia coriiceps | reverse complement strand
AACAAATAAATAAAAACAAGGATAATTGTGTGTTATTGTTGAGTAAATAATAGTGTGTTATCTAGGAAATAATAATAAATTAGAAGTTAAAATAAAAACAATAATCGTGGCTTGATATTGAGTAAAAACATGTTTTTATGAACCACACAGCTTCCGGTCTTCCAAGACCCGACAGGACAAAAATACGTGTTGCAGGCACAAAACACACTACCAATAGAAATACATTGCTTTTAAAATCGTTCTGTGTGACACGAAAAAAAGGAGAAAATCGTGTTGCTGAACACGAATCAATAGATTAAATGTCGTGACTATAACACGAAATGCCGTGAGACTGGGTTGAAATAAAAGCTAGAATAAAAGCATAAATAGAAAAAGTGTTTTCACCTTTCATCGTGTTATTTGTTGGTAATAGTTCAGCCATATTTTTGTTTGGCACTAAAGTAAAGTAACTTAATTACTGTATTTAAGTACAATTTTGAAGTACTTGTACTTTACTTGAGTGCTCATTAAATTGACTTTTTCACCAATACATCTTCTAAGTAAATATGTTTTTTTTACTCCACTTAATTATTTTAAGATCTTTGGCTATTTTTCAAAACATAATGCATCCCTACATTTAATTTGTATACTTTAAGTACATTTTGCTGATAATACTTCTGTGTTGTTTCTAGACTTTTACTTGTGATGGAGTATTTTATTATTAATGTATTGTACTTTTACTCAAATAAAGAATGTAAATACCTCTTCCCATGCTGGGCGCTGTATGCTCTAACATTAACCTGCATTTACTTCATTATTAACATTACTGAGCTTTTCTTTTCTAGCAGAGGTTGAAATGTTGGAAATTAATTCAAATATATTACATTGAATTTGGGGTTAATATTTCTTAGATGGAGAATTCATTAGAAATGTGAACCTTTTAGGGCATGTTGGAAAAACAAGGAGTTGTTATTGCTCAATTAAAGCTTATCATTGTGATCATTTTAGCACTGTGTGTGGGATTCACGTTGAAAACCTTAGCATCACCTCTGAGGATATCCAGCAGCGCTTTGGAACAATTGCTCTGGTGTTACATTTATAAAAACAACTTCCAGAGCAGCAGTGGGAAAACAAGTTTTTAGTTAAAAGATATATTTACTTTCTCTAGTAAAATCTAACATTTTGGCACCTGGATATCCTGCACGGAGTCTAAAACCATCTCAGGCTGCAGCTGGGGGAGGAGGGGAGGAAGGGGGAGGGATTCCACGTCGGAGCATCGCCTTACTCGTCACCAGCTGCCAAAAATACTGATGTGTGTTTAAACTTTTCTCCTCTCATCTTTCTTCTTCTGCTGAAAAAACGGGTTGAAAAGTTCAGTGTGAAATCACATTTCTGTGCAATATAGAGCTGCAGTCAGGAATGAAAGCTGCCTTGCCCCCAAAAAGCTGTGAATGTGTGTGTGCAGTGTGTGTGCAGTGTGTGTATAGTGTGTATGCAGTGTGTGCAGTGTGTGTGCAGTGTGTGTATAGTGTGTATGCAGTGTGTGCAGTGTGTGTGTGTATGCAGTATGTGCAGTGTGTGTGTAGTGTGTGTACAGTGTGTGTATAGTGTGTATGCAGTGTGTGTGTAGTGTGTGTGTGTATGCAGTATGTGCAGTGTGTGTATAGTGTGTATGCAGTGTGTGTGTAGTGTGTGTGTGTATGCAGTGTGTGCAGTGTGTGTGCAGTGTGTGTACAGTGTGTGTATAGTGTGTATGCAGTGTGTGTGCAGTGTGTGTTCGCCTCGGT
>NW_011345868.1:0-10560 GCF_000735185.1 Notothenia coriiceps | reverse complement strand
TTTTTTAAGTAAAACACAATACTTTCAAGTACATTCAGAACATTGGAAACCCTGACTATTAGAAAACATCTCTCTGTTGCTTCAGAGGCCATAACAGACTTTGTTGATTTACCAACAGTTGATTTTAAAAATCTAATCAATTTCAGTCCAACTCTCTCAATAACCTTGGCCAAACATAAACAGTTCAACATAAAGTGCCAGTTGCACCAACAACGTAATAAATAGTTCAACATAAAGTGTACCATTTAAAATAAAATAAAAAAGTGCCAGTGATTGACCTCAATCCCTCCTATTCTTCCAATATCCTGATGAAAAATAAAATCTCTCTGTTGTATAGGCCACTGTTTGATCAACGCGAATTGGGTGTGGGTCCTTGTACTCCGAGTCGGGCTAACGTCCACGCTAGCTTCCACGCAAGCTGCTATATGTTTTGCATTGAGGTGATACTTGAGGCTTGATGTGCTGCGGGGATATGCATATTCCTTTTTGCATAATTTGCAAACAACCGTGCTCTTATTGACGCTTCCATCCGTCCGTTTTTTAAAACAAAATGTCCCATCCACGGGGCCAACCAAAGCGGTCTCATCAGCTTCTTCGTTCACGTTTGACTATTGTTCACTGTGGTTTGTTGTTGTTTGAAGTCATGAACGTTAGTTGGTGCTCCAGTATAATCGGTACCCCTGAAACTCATCCAGTGAGAAACGTCCGCGGTGAAAAAATAAGTGCGATTAAAATGCGTTAATTTTTTTAACGCGTTAATTTTTGTGTAATTAATAAATCTTAATTAACGCGTTAAAGTCCCGGCCCTAATATATATATATAAATATATGACCGACTCTGTCAGTAATCAGTGTCCTTTTTCCCCCTTCTTGATACTTTCTGATACAAATGTCTTAGGATTGTCTGGTTAGAGGAGGTAAAACTGAAGAAAACACACAACTCTCAAAAGAAAAAAGAGAAAAACGTATTCAAAATTGCACTGGGTCAAATGACAGTTCGCTTGTTTGGATTGACAGGCCATTCCTTGATGAAAAATCCACTTGAAAGAGACTGTAGATGCACATCGATGCCCGGGGGGCTAATTGCGGGGAACCATGGTGAACATTGTTTGAAGCCACCTGCTGAGATGTAAGTATGGAGGAGCGTCACACACCGTCTGCTCAGAGAGAATCAGGTCAACCATTTATTTTGCAACCTGCAAAATTCACCTCCAAGACAGCCCTTCATTCTGAGACACGCCATGACAGCTCTTTGATCTGGAAGCAAAGGCAACCGTTTAAGGTTTAAATTTGGACATGATGATCTCTATTACAAGAAACCAATGATTGCAACAATAAAAGAAGAATATGCTTCACTCTGATAATCAGCACTAAAGGAGCACTCACAGTAAGAGGCATGGAGGTCACATACATATTACATCAAAGGTTTCTAGTATATGCCTAAGAAGAAGACATCAAGCGAGGAGGTTAGATATTTGTTTATGCTGTTGATGACTCACTCATCAAATAACCTCACGTACATTATGAACTTCCTTTCACCCTCAAGCAAAACACTGGTTGCAACATGAAGTAAATTAGTGGTGGAGTGGTAGCCGAGGGGTTGGCGAAGCAATGCTATACATGCTGAAAGTTGTGATGGAGATGCACATACCTGTAGGCAAAAAGCTCTTTACAAATACTCAACATAACTGCTCGGTTGCCTCAAGCGCATCTGAAGATTCTCTGCATGTTTAGTTGTTAAAAGAATTGACACCTCTTTATCAAAACATTATAAGTTCATAAAGACTTCAACTTTAATGCACTTGTTCGGGCACAGGGGGCGATTCAGTGGTGCTTTGTAAAGTCAATCTTGTGTGTGTTGGACAAAACAGATAATTTCCATTTGAATCGTTACAGCTGTGAACACAAACACATTTTAGATGCAGTGATTGCATAACGCTGCTGGTGACTTACACGCAATACTGCCGACAAGACATCCGGATGGAGGTACTGCTTCTGTCCTGGTGTGCGGTGTTCACTCTGCAGCTTGTGTAGTCAAGGCTGGTCCAAATTAAAAGTCCCCTATATGAAAAAAATAAGCCCTTAGGGACAATGGGCATGGAGGCATTATCGTTGGTGGTCAGGAGACTGCAGAGACGTACAGATTTATGTAATTGTTCTGCAAAGAGCACATATCACATCTTGTTGATGCTGAACTAGACCTAAACATCCTACACATAACCTGAGGGGATGCATTTTGTTTATAAGGATCTCCATTAGCTGATGGATATACATCTGCTACTCTTCCTGGGGTCTACACATAAACATAACAGAAGACATTAACACATTACAAAAACAAGACACGTAAAACTACATGAATGACATATATTCAAATGTATCTACCATAGCTGAGCGATGGCCTGTGACAAAAGAACAAACATCTTTATATTATACAGTGAACAACAAGGGATGCTCCCGGCCATTGATGACACATTAGGATCTTATGCAAACAATCACGATGTGTTGCTTCTATTATTCTTTTTTTATATTTTTTTCCGAAATATGATCTGAAAGGCAGTTTTATTCAACGATAGCTATTGGACTGCACCGTGTTTTAGATTTGTTTAATGTTCTTTCCAAAGATATGTTTCTTATACACACAGACAACTCTATCTACTTGCAAAACAGTAACATTTTTGACTGCTAGATTCAACAGAAGTCTAGAGATTTGTTCGGAATTGGATTTCTCTTTTCGATTTGTTTGAGGGAAGTCTGTTGACCCATTCAAATACTGAGGGATGCTTTTACTTCGTTTGTAATTGGTGTAGATATATATAGCGTGTTAAATCATATGAACACATATACTCCTTATCATGTCAAAGTTACATTTCTAAAGATTGAAGACCTGTGGTCCAAGCAAGGAACCCTGTGGAATCCCAAATTCTATATTTTTTATGTTATACATTAAAAATATTTTAGTTGATTAGGACGATCTGGGTTTGATTGGTTAAAAGATGAGTTCAGGCTACAGGAGTTTCCGAGTAGAAATGTAAACATCTTTCAGCCAGATATATGGTTTTGTGAGGGATTTATGGACCCCGTCTTTGACCCCGTCTCCCAAACTGTTTCAAGTAATTTCAAACATGTTTCGTATTTAGGATCTGGATTATTAGTACTTTTCGAGCGGTAACACAAAAGCCAATGAGAGAGAAAAGCAGAAGCAGCTGACGCCAACATTAGCTAGCAAGCTAGTGTTGACAGATATTCAAATCTAGACAAGTATAGACAACCCTTATCACCCCATATGGAACATACAGAAAGAGTAGCATCAATGTAATCTGCTACCATTCTCTGTAGTTTTCCATGTATGTTTCCAACACTACGTGGTTTCTCATTATTGATGGAAACAATAAGGCCAAGCTGACTCTGATTTCCCTTCGGTTTGTGTCTTGTAGGGACAATCCATCCCTTCAATCTTTTTAATTTCTAAACAGGAAACAGACAACTTTTCAATGTCTCCCCTTCGAGTCTTCAAGGTCTTTTGTTGTTGGTGCCACACAGATCACTTTCCATTTCCCTCAGAGCCTATGAAATACAAACAACACAGGACACCCTGCATTTTCTTTTATTAAAGTTATTTGAGATGTTCCACAATCAGCCATTGATTTGGTTATAACTGTGAGTGGAGATTATAATATTTTGCATTTTTCTTTTACATAATTCATTTGTAATTTAGACCTCTTTAAAACATTTAAACAATATGTTAATGTAGAAAGCACATGTCTGTAAACGGAGGTGAACATCTGAAGGAAGCCGGACATCTAAAATAATTATTTGAGAGTAGGTATCATATTTGTAAAAATGAGTGACATCTCATTTTGGAAAAGAGCCTTGAAATTGCTAAGCTCCCCACACTCACCTGTTTCTCCCGTCGCTCGCTGGGTGTTGAAGTGTAGTGAAGGTGACGGAAACCAAATTCCTCTCTCTAGACTTGTCTCCCTAACAACTCTGAAGTTGCTATCTCACACTGTCTCTGTCTTTGGTGTGAGACTAGCTGTTCTTCCCGCCTTTTGCTTCCAGGAGTGTGTGCGCCCATAATCATGCTCTGCGTTTGCTGGATTGCTCCATCCAAAAAAATACACATTTATTTGCTTTTACCAAGCAGAATTTCACAAGAAAAAAGCTAATCCACGGTGTGTTGTTGAGACACATTAAGCTTTTAAACAATAATGGGGAAATATCTGTTGTTTTTGTGAAGGAATTAGGGAAACTGTGTAAATAACAAGACACATGCAAAAACATCCCAAACACACTCGTAAAGCCTCCTGGAAAGAAAGAAGCCTTATTTGGTATTTATAACGCTTCCTCTCATTTCTCCACCGTGCTGTTTGTCCTCTCAGCTGCTTCCCTGGCATCCAGCCTCTGCTCCTCCTGGCCAAGCTCAGCCACAACTGTCCCACATGCCATGTCTGCTGGATGTGTGAACAAAGCTCTGAGGGAGCCAGGCGAAAACGGACCTCTTAAGTGAGTCGGACGCAGTCAGGCGGGACGGCTGAGAATGTCTTCGCCTTTGATTCCCCCGGGGAACAGAGACGGAAAACAAATGGAGTCTGACTACCTTATTTTCTCAAGGTCCTGCGAGTGACCTGCCGTTGCTGCAGTACACAGGCTGATGTTCCCGCCGAGCTGTCCTGGGGTCTGTCACAATTGAAAGGGGCCCCGAAACCCCTCCTTCCTCCTTCCTCCTTCCTCATCCACATTCAGACCAGAGCTCGCAGCCGCTCAGACTCTGCTGACAACTCAGTCGGCCTGCTCACACGGCGCTGACTTGCTGCCAACGAGCCAAATGTGGGACAAAGAGGACGTTTTTGCAGGACAATTCCGGGACATGTTACTGCGTTGCTAAGAGCTAGTTTAGATTCATATATATTTTGGTTTCAGGAGGAATATATCAATAGATTGATTTTTTCTTTATGAGCCAGGTGTTTCTGGTCAAAATATTCACCTCCGTAAGCAATAAAAAAGAAATTCTGGCAAATCTGACAATAACTCTTTGGGAATCGCCCTCCACCGGCTACACCCATAAGTAAATACATTTATCTGTTGATTGATTGACATCTGACACAACTAATGGTGATGATAGCCCCCTCGATTTCTACACACCTTTAGATAAAAGTGTTTTTTTGGACGGGCGACTGTTAATCAAATGCGGAACATCGGCAAGATTCACTTGGAACACACACACACACACAAATTCCATGTATTGTATGTAATTATTAACAAATATACTAAGTCTGACATCATCATTGATATTTTACAATCTTTCAGGGAACATCCTCTAATAAGCTCACTAAACAAATATCAGTTGACAGAAATGTTATTTAATGTTTACAAGTGGCATGTTCGTATTGAACAGGTTATTTAACAGTGGAATAAAACGATTTTAAACTGTTGGAAAGCACAGAAAATGTGTGTGCATTGAGATTAACCATTAAGATGACATCAACATGAAGTCATAAACACAAACCCAGACACTAGTTGTCTAACTTGAACCTACCTGAGACACTTGTAGCCTGTCTCTGCTGACGCACACCAAGGGGAATGTCAACACAGACACCTGTCAACCCACACTCTGCTGTTCCTCAGCGCCGCTCCCCCTCCCTCCCGCTGAAATTATAAAAAATACCCTATGAATAATGTATGCCACAATAACAGCATACATGCACTCACATTTATCTAATCACCCCGCAGTGGGAATGTGTAGAATATTATCTGTCTGCTGTGCGGCTGCCAACAGCCCATTTGGCCGGGAACTAACGGAGGAGTTTGGCTAACGGTTATCGCAACGCTGCATCTCAGCCAGTGGATAGCTGATTCTGGCAGATGAAAACAGGAGATCCATCTGAACACAGCAGAGCAGGAAGTCTGGACTCAGCATTGTGTTAATGATCCTAAGAGAGGCAGGTCCAAACACACGCAGACATTTACATGATGTACGTGCTCATGCAGAAACACACACACACGCTGCTCCTTACTCCACACTGTTTAATGCAAAGCAGGTGAGTGAGACATACTGTGAGATTATCAATGTCAAAACACAAACTGGTGTGTCGTCAAACCCTCAGTGTCTTTCTCAGAGACTTGTTGTTGGGAAACCTCGCTGAAAACTGGCACAAACTGGATCAAGAGGTTCTGGAGATTACAGGAGGAAGAGGTTTTTGTTCTGGTTTCTATGCCGCCTTACTGATATGCAACAGCAAGAACATTTGGGGGATTTTCCCTTTGTTATAGTTGTTGTACATGTTAATGGTCTGCAAAGCCTAACATACCTGTGTTCACACTATAATTCACTCGACTGACTAGTTAGTAAAACTAATTGATATCGTTTTTGTTTTTGTATTTGTTTGATTGCCATATTCCCATTTTTTTCAGGGTTTTATTTTGGCACTCAAAGCATTTAGTTAATGCTGAACCTAAATGTTATTTTACAGAGCAAATGGCCAAGATAAAGCCATTGCTCATATGAACCGACAGAGAAAGGTTACACAATGCTGCAGTTTTTCTTATCTCTCTTCTTTTGGCTCATTTCCCGATGCTGTTTTAAGAATAATAGATTTAAAACCCAACTGGACAGTACAATAAAATATATAGTACAAATAAAGGGACATTTAGAAGCTATAAAGCTAGACTTTCACTTATATTTCCAGGGGTTATTAAAGACAAAAAAATAAGTGAAGATGAAACAAACATTTAAATATCTGAACACTCTGCTGCTTCGGTGACACAATCATTTCCCAAATTGGGATCAATACAAATAAAGTATATATATATCTATCATTCACCAAGGCCAGAAAAAGGTGTCCAAATGAATGCTAATGACTGTTTGCTAACACAGTTGCCATATCAACGTAAAAGTGAACGAAATGTAAGTGTTGTGCTTACATTTGGCAAACAATCAGTTTAGCAGATTCAAGGTTTGGGAATAATGCAGGTCTTTTTCAAACGCTGCAGTTCAAGCACAAGCATTTTTCATATTTAACCAAAACAATCAACTCCATCCTTATTAAAACACGTTTCTGTCATTTCACACCTGACTCTGCCCAGTGTGACCTCCCTCGTGTTGTTCGTTAGCTCCCACTCTCCCTGCAAGCGGAGTCATTTAGGTGTTAAATAAAATGTCTAATTGCGTCTCGACAGGAAACGTTTGCATGATGCCGGATTTTTCTTTCATTTTTTTCCAAGCCTGAATTATCCCAGCAGGAGACAGATATGAATACACGACCTTATGTTCACAAATTCCACACCTTGAAAGCATTCCAGGGGCTCGTCACTACAATCACACAGCCAGTGAGCTCATTTTGAGCCATTGAGAAATCACTTGTTCATCTTTTGATTTGCTTTTGCTCCACAGTTGCCTCCAGGAAGTATAAAGAGCAGTGTGGATCCTGCAGAGACAGGAAGAAGAGATGGAAATGTTGATTGCGGTGTCATTAACACTCAAAGATCCAGTATATCAGCCCGGGACAAAGAGAGTTGATCAGATGGAGATCTACCGGCTCCTAAAATCATCTTAGGAAGGATTATTAAGTTATTTGTATTACGCTTTTCAGGACATTAAAATATCTTGTTTGAATCACCAAATTAATGATGACTGCATTCATATTTCATTGTAAAAGGAAAATGAAACACAGAACTGGAACCTTCTGTCAATTCTTAACTGATGTTTTGATGTTAAAAACAAATTTTTCCAACAAACATTATTTATATGGTTACATGTTCTCTGTAAAACGGGTTAGGTTTTTTAACTTGCATACTATCAAATATGCTGGTATCTCAATGGTAAAGCAAAAGGCTGTTTCAAACTTTACACACAGGTTTTTGTCAGAATAATTGTATGGAAAACTGATTCAGTGCATCTCCTTCTGCAGGAATGCTTATTTGTGCAATAGTTTATTCCTCTTTGTTCGGTCCAATAACCCCGCTACCAGACTACTGAGTATGCAAGACTTAGTATGTCCTGATCCAAAGTAAGTCAAATGCTGTATGCCCAAAATACAAGGATGCCCAACTGCATCTGGATGCATTTTGCAGTGTGCAAGTCGGCATGCTTTCCCACAATCCTTTGCACATGGGAAATGTGAGCCATAGGGTGAACATTGAAGATGCAATATCAAGGCAAATAAGTATGTCCCAATTGTATATTGATTGTAAGCAAAAGTACATACATTAATTTGTAAGGGCAGCAAAGAAAAGTACAATACATTGTTGGGTGATTTTGAATGCTGACTATTTGTATTTTCCCTGTCATTGGCCTTAGTTATTGTTATTAGCCTAACGATGGATATGTCTTAGGGTACGGACACATTTAATTCCAATAGGCGCGTTCACACCGGAGTACTTTTACCCATACTTTAGTTCCGTTAGTGCCTGGAATTTTGCGTTCACACCAAAAAGAGAACTTAGTTCCGAAGTCCCAGCAGCTTCTACTGAAGCCAGTCCCCAACTCCGGGGACTTCTGGCCGGGGACTTCGGGTGGCAGGATACGCCGTGAAGTTGTTTGCGGCCTGCCAGTAAACCCAAAGCAGAAGAAGAAGAAGTCAGCGGCTTCATTTACGTAGTAATTTTCCCTCAGGGAACTTATTCCTGTGTGAACGCGATCTGTACTTAGTGCCATGGGGGTACTAAGTGCTGGCACTAAGTGCTGGGCACTAAGTACGGCAAAGTACTTGGTGTGAAAGCGGCTATAGGGAACCTTTTTCTTTTGGACCAATGTCCAAAAAAGAATATTGGTGTTTTCGAATAATGGGCCATCCCCTATTCTATCCTTAATAATGAAAGACACTCACTGCGAAAACTACCTGATTTAATAAACAGAAAATAGTTGATTGCGTAGTTATATTTCGATCATGAAACAGGGCTAGCCCCCACAGCTAGCGTTAGCACTTGGACGAAAATATATATTTTTTAAACATCTATTAGGATCTTAATGATTAAAATCTTAAAGACCATGCAGTTGTCACAGGAACCAGTGAACAACGTTTTTAAGCCTTTTCCCGCTTCCAATTTTTGCATCGAATTGGTAAAAAAAAAGCTGTAACCGTGGACAAAAGCTACATTTAGTTTAACTCTGTGTACTTCATATAAGCATGTAAAACAGAGTGATCTTTTTTAAGGATTTCCCTTTTTATAAACCTGTTCAAATCATGTATTTTATTCCTCCAAGGCTGTCAGGAAAAAGGCCTGGCAAGAACATCGCTGCTGTCACCGTGTTAAACAGAGTGAATGAAGCCGTGGTGTCAGGCCTCGGCTAATTTGAAACATCTGAAAAACCTTTGTGCCTTGTTCCAATCGATCAATGCATGTGATGTAATTACATTTCAAATAGCCCCAGGTGATGAATTGGATCTCTATACCTTCCCTGCATATGACCAAACATGATTAATTAATTTTTAGTCAGTTGGTGGCAGGGAGGTGTCTTGATGTTTCATTTAACGGAGGCTGATGTGTGTGAGTCCTGCTCCACGGTAAGGCCAGAGACAAAGGAAGAGACCGGATATCTTCTGAGTCTATTAGCCAGCCTAGAGTCCTAAAGAGTGGTTCAGGGAGGTTGCATTTTTGAAGGCTGACCCAGGAGATAGCATTACAGGAGCTCCCTCAACAAAAAGCCAATGGGAATTTCCTTTAGATTTTTGGATTATTGAACGTTTGTATGACTTCACGTCACCACCGCTAAGCTAAAGGTGGCTAATGTTGGGCTATAAAGGAACTACAGCACGGTCACATGACTTCACGTCACCACCGCTAAGCTAAAGGTGGCTAGTGTTGGGCTATAAAGGAACTACAGCATGGTCACATGACTTCACGTCACCACCGCTAAGCTAAAGGTGGCTAATGTTGGGCTATAAAGGAACTACAGCACGGTCACATGACTTCACGTCACCACCGCTAAGCTAAAGGAGGCTAATGTTGGGCTATAAAGGAACTACAGCACGGTCACATGACTTCACGTCACCACCGCTAAGCTAAAGGCGGCTAATGTTGGGCTATAAAGGAACTACAGCACGGTCACATGACTTCACGTCACCACCGCTAAGCTAAAGGCGGCTAATGTTGGGCTATAAAGGAACTAGAGCACGGTCACATGACTTCACGTCACCACGCTAAACTAAAGGTGGCTAATGTTGGGCTATAAAGTGTAGAACACACATCTCTTTAGGTTGCGTTAACCACAGACCTTATTTCAGGTATTTAATCAACAGGTATAACAAATCCTTGACTTTGAGGCGAGGGAACCAGAAGTTGTAAAATGCTGACTCATTTCCGGGTTTTAGGATTAATTCCTGCACCACTCGGTTGTTCACATGGAACTGTTTATCAATCACTCCCATTTATTGATAAAGCACATTTAAAAACAACCCACATTGACCATAGTGCTGTACAAAACAAAGCAAGCAGCCAACATAACCTTTCATAAAATAAATTTAAAAAACACGTAAACATTAGTACACACAGCTCACATGCACAAATAAACAAGTACTTAGGCATAGGCACTATCAGCCAGTTAAGGACTCAAATGCTAGAG
>NW_011345867.1:0-1592 GCF_000735185.1 Notothenia coriiceps | reverse complement strand
CAACATAAGGGGTACTAATGGAACTAAAGGGGAAAAATACGGGGAAAAGTACTCTGGTTTGAACGCGGCTAATATGACTTCTATTTCAATTAGTGGAGTTTCCCCCTGCTGGTCATTTCGTATAATGAACATTTAATGCATTTTGTAACCTGTTTTCTGCTTCCTCCACGATCTTCTGTCTCTGTTTGGGCTTTTTAATGAACATTTACATGGGGGAGTTAACACACCTGCAACACCAGCTGGGTGGAGAAGCTTCTAAGAGAAAATGTGCTATTTGTTGCATGTGTTAGAAAAGAAAACTAATGCAAAATGAGTGAAAAGAAAGTGAAAAACACCTAAGATGATTACAGGAAAGCTCCAGAGGTGTTGTTGGTGTAGTTGTTTTCTCTTAGTGAAACTTTCTGAAGTGAGCTTTTATCAGAGCGCCATGTTTTGCCTCTTGGTGGAAATGGCATCTCTTCAACCAGCCCTGTAATAACATTGATTTTCCCCTATGCCCCATCAACCTCACAGTTTTTTTTTGCAATGATTTAGGATTCCCCGGCTTTCTATTGAACATCCTGGCCCGTGAGGAAATGTCTTGTGACTGTTATTAGCCCGCTGTACCTGCATGTTGAAATCCTCCCTCTGGCTTGCTTCAGCGATTCACAAACCGTGTCTTTCCTTTTTATGAGAAATTATGTTTCATGTGATTTTACTGCAGAGAAAGTCTTCACGACTCCCTGAGCTCTGTGAGAAAGAGGAGAAGAAATGTGCAAGAGAGGTGAAGTGAGGGCTGGAGGGAATAGGAAGATTTTAAGTGGAAGATGAGGAGAGGACTGGAAGACAGGGAGAACCAGAGGAAAAAAGATCGATAGGCTGTGAGGAGGAAGGAAAGGAATCTAAGACACGCAGGAGGTCATGATGCTAATCCACTCAAATCCCTCGATGCTCCAATGTCACTGTCAGAGGAAGAAGAGGCTTCGTGTGGAGCCGTGAAGAGGAAACACAAAGACCGTATGACGAAGCTGCAACAATAACTTAGTCCTTCAGTGGCAGAAAGACTGACTTAAAATCAGAGGTGGGAAGTAGTGGAGTACAAATACTCTGTTACTGTCCTTAGTACATTTTTCTAGTACTTTACTCCACTCGTCATTGTTCTGACGACTTTTTACTTTGACTTCTTAAATGTTGAACTCAAATACCTGTACTTTCTACTTCTTACATGTTGAACTCAAATACCTGTACTTTCTACTTCTTACATGTTGAACTCAAATACCTGTACTTTCTACTTCTTACATGTTGAACTCAAATACCTGTACTTTCTACTTCTTACATGTTGAACACAAATACCTGTACTTTCTACTTCTTACATGTTGAACCAAATTACATGTTGAACACAAATACCTGTACTTTCTACTTCTCTCATTTTCCAAACAGGCTGGTTCCTTTAGTCTGAATGTGTGTTTGGTGGCGTGATCATTATTATTTAGAGTCATTGCGTGCCTATTGATTTGAACACGATCCGTGTATCCATCATTTCCTGGTCTTCTCTAAAGAAGAGGGACCAATGAAAACGTTGTCATGTTGCCGTTGTTCAGCATGGAAACATT